>NW_004567111.1:43355826-43356849 GCF_000260355.1 Condylura cristata
AAAAAAAAGAATTTCATGTGCATCCATTTGTAAAAGGAGTTTCTAAAGAATTTCAAAAATGCTGTAACTAATGGCAATCATTGGAGTAAATCATCACTTTGAGGAAGAGAATTTATTTGAATGAATAAGTGTTGATATGACAGATTTAGAATAAGTGTTCACACTTGATATTTACTACCTGAATAAATTTGAAAAAATGAATAGCACAAGCCACTGCTAACTATTCAATGGATGGCCAGCTTAGCTCTTCATACCTCAGAGGAAAACACAAGAATCTGAGGCAGGAGGGATGGTCCTGCCATTTATGTCCCTGTGCCATTTAGACAGGATTGACAAGGCTGTTAATCTGCAGCTATGGCTTTATCTGGAAAAATGTAAGTTTGGTGAGTGGCCAGTTAGAAGCAAAGCTTCCCACTAAGTTAGACTGCTCTATTAGAGCATTATATATCAGTAAAAGGGCAGCAAACATTCTTGGACTGCTTAGCCATACCCCTTTTGATGGCACATTTGAACTAAATGACTTCAGGATGATTCAATTCTGTTTTGGCTGATTGGCTTTTTTTTTTTTTATTAACATAATAGTTCATTTTTACATCATTTTGTGCCTTTTCCATCTCAGTTGTAATCCCTCTGGGTTTCCCATCACTAGATCACTCGTGTGCCATCACCATAGTCCAGTGCACTTCCCCGTCACCATTTTTCATCCCATTCCCCACTCCACCCCTGTAAAATGTCTCTGCTATACAGTTGTTCATTGTTATTATCATCTTCTCCCTTGGTCCTTTATACTCCTGCTATGAGTGAAACCATCCAGTATTTCTCCTGTTCTTTCTGGCTTATTTCATTAATTATGATCCCTTCCAGCTCCATCCATATTGCTCCAAAAGGCATATGTTAATCTTTTTTGAATGCTGAGTAATATTACATTGTGTATATCTACCACATCTTTTTAATCCAGCCATGTGATGGCTGATTTTATATGTCAATTTAGCTAGATGACAGTCTCCAAGATATTCGGCCAAA
>NW_004567111.1:43357284-43378248 GCF_000260355.1 Condylura cristata
GGGGGCGGGTCAGGAGAGGTCTGCCACGCCATGTGGTCACCTCCGTGGCAGGCGGGAATCGAACTCATGCGGAAGTGGCTTTTAGCTTCTCAGTGCTGTGCTTTAACCCGCTGCGCCACCAGGGAGGGCCGAAGGTGTTTTTTAATGAGATTAACAACTGAATTGGGTAGGCTACAGTAAATACAGCAGCTTGCTCTCCACAGAATGAGTTGGCCTCTGCTATCAGTTAAAGGCCTAAGTAGAGCAAAAGACTGACCTTCCCAAACAAGAGTAAATCCATGAAATGGCCTTCCACCTGAAATGCAGCAGCATCTCTGGCCTTCAGCCAGCTGTTACACCCTGCAGATTTTGGACTTGCCAGGTTCCACAACTGAAGTGAATTCCCTAAACGATTTCTCTTTCTACACACACAAAGAAGCACACACACATATTATTGGTTCTGTTTTTCTAGAGAACACTCAATGGTAGAGTTCATCACAGAAATCATAAAATGTTTTATGTGTTCATCAATCAACTAAAAGAAGAAAATAATTTTTTTGTTTGACATGAAGACCCTTGAATAAAAGCACTGCATACTACATAGCAATAGAAATTCTTTTGTTCAAATATAACAACCAAGCCAAAAAACCAGAGATCCTCCATTCAATGTTCAAAGTCCCTGGGCATCACTGTAAACTACCTGTGACCTCTGACATCTCCTGGACTTTTGGAAGCAACCACCTTGTCAATTATTATCCTTTCTTGGTTTGCTCTTTATATTCTCCCATCAGCTCTTTCTCATTCTTTTCCCTCTTGCTTATAAACAACTTCACCTTTTATGAAATCTCTGGAGCTAAGCATCTCACACTTGAATGAGTTGGGAATCTCTTGGTGGTTTTGTGAAGCTGCAGGCTCTGATTCAGTAGGATTGAACTCCTGTATTTCTTTTTTTTATTTAAAGAGTTACTTATTTATGCATATAAGAACTGGGGTAGAGGCCAGAGGGGTGGGGGTGGGGGTGGGGGCCGTTTCCGAGGATTCACCAGAAACAGAGTAGGGAGCAGAACAAGCAGATATACTGAAATACACTGCTGAGGGGGGCAGTGGGTGATACAGGAGCGGTCTGCTGTGCCATCTGGGTATTGAACTGGTGTTGCTGTTGCTGCAAACAGTTTCATAGTGCTGCACTTTAACCATTTGCACTACCCGGGAGGCCCTCCTCCCAGATGAGGCCTAAGCTACTGGATCAAGCCTATAGATCCATCAATCAAACTTCGTAAGTTGTCTGGGGATCTTGTAAAAAATACAGAACCCCACCTAACTTACTGAATCAGATTTCAGTTCTCATAGGATTTCTGGGAGAGGTGAACTCAGTTTGCGGAAAGCACACTAGCACACCTGCCTTTCCCACCCTTGTAGCAGACCTGCCTTGCCCTCTTATGTAGCTTGAAGTTCAATTTCAATCTCAATCTCTCTCTCTGCTTCTATTTCTCCCCTCTTTTTTCCCCCTTTCTCTTTTGTCCTCTTTTCTATCCTCTTCACCTGCTCTTTATACTTGACAATGAGCATAGGTTAGCTTACAGATCAGGAAACGGAGGCTCAGAGAAGCTACCTCACCCCAAGCTCCCCATGTAGAAAGTACAAGTACAATCCTCTGGTTTTGACGCAGTGAGTATCCCACCATTTCACAGCCTGCCTGAGATGAGACAAATGGAAGATATTAATAAAAATGCACTTTTAAAATTCTATATACTCACTGCTCCATTTTAAAAATACATTTCTCTTCAATTATGCTATGCTAATTAGCTCTACCATTTCCAGACAGTAATATGTTATTGGGTGTTACTTTCTTAATTTAGCTGCCACTACCAAATCCTAATTTAGACTCATTCCTTTTAATATCATCGACAGAAGTCGATGTGTTCTCATGTACTCCGCCATTCATTGCTTTAAAATCTGAGAGTCTAAAATGTGTTATATTCATTCCATCATATGGCTAGGACTCTACCCTCAGAAAATTCTAGTTTAGTGCTTCCTTTTTAACAAATTCAATGCACATTTACTTGGGATTCTTACCTTAAGATGCTTACACTGTCTTTTGATACTCTCCCCTATCTTACACTACACTGTTCACCCAAGTTTCTGTGATAGAATAACCCCTTCACAGATAAAACGGCTGGAAGTTGCTTTCTAAACACTGCACCTGTATCCTCCAATACACTTTTACTATCTTCTCTTTGGTCTCAAGTGGGTAATAGCTTATCCCAATCAGGAAGCAGTCAGCGTTACTAAGTATACTGTATGTCCATTTACTGGGCAGTTGCAAAGAAAATGAAGATACAATTATCTTCACACACAAGGGTCAGACAAAAACAAACTCAAAAACCAACCTTTGAAAACTGACCATAGACCTGAGGTATCCAGAATGGGAGAGAAAAGAAGAGGGAACAAGTACGTGGACTATGATGGAGGACTATGGATGCTTGGCAGTGGTGTTAAGGGGAAGGATGTCCTAAAGGAACTCTGCAGAGTTTTGTGGACTCCACCCCCTACTCCAGTGATTGGAAACTACAACTCCCAGCAGTACCAGGGAGAGAAGTGTGAGGACCAAGGGCGGAGTTAAGCAGGCATTCTGGGACTTTGGGGGATAAGTAGGGAGTGATTTTCAATGGCTGGGGCTCGGGCAACGGCTCTCTCACTCTCTGGGACAACGCCTCTCTCTTTGGACTGTGTGACTGGGCGCTATCAACTGGTTACTGGAGTTCCAAGTCAGCTCAGCTGGTAAGAAGTTCTGGTTACCTTGTATTGTTACAGGGTAGCCCAGAGTGGACTGGGCTGCCTGTCTGTGGGGCCTCACCCGCGTGCTCACAATTCAGTTACACTGCAGGGACACACAAAAGGGTCAATAACGGGTTTATTTACAAAAAGGGGAAAGGAATAGGAAACAACCCAGGGAAAGAGAGCAGGATACAAAGTAAGTGGAATACCTTACGGCTAGGCTGACTGAACACACCAAGTCACGCGGTCCAGAGAGCTGTTTCCCGAGCGAGCTAGCCAGCCAGAGAGCCAGAACGCCCGAGATGCAATTGTGCCCTATTTTATCCCCCCAAATGTCCCAGAATTCATTCCTGCTAGCTCTGCCCTTGGGTCCTTGCAGTTCTCTCCCTGGTACTACTGGGAGTTGTAGTTTCCAATCACTGGAGTACGGTGTAGGCTACAGAAAGCTGGAGTAGAAGGTGGAGTCCATAAGACTCTGCAGAGTTCCTTTAGGACATCTTTCCCCTTACAAGTATCTCTCTCTCTTTCCCTGGGTTATTCCTTTTCCTTACCCATTTTGTAAATAAACCTGTTATGACCCTTTTGTGTGTGTCCAGTACAATTAAATTTTAAGTGCTCAGGTGAGAACCCACAGACAGGCAGCCCATTTCACACTAGGGTGCCCTGTAACCGTGGCGGTATTTATTACCTGTAACTGCGAGTATTTATTACATGCCTGAAGGAGAACTCTTCTGTACTGTCAAAAAAATTAACCAGAATGTAAGACAATAATATTTCATTTCAAATTATTTACCATATCAAATCTCCACATTCTGGGAAAACTGACATATAGAGGTGTAGAAGAACAATTGAGTCAACAATCTCCAAATACTAAGGTCGGCGTCTGGAACATGGCTTGGTGAAGAGAAAGGCATCACAAATACCTCTGACCACTCCTGTTTCTAAGCACATTTTCTATCTTCCTGCCTGTTATCATCCCTTTTTAGGGATGACCAGCTTGCTAGCATGAAATTCTCTTGGAAATCCCGGTTCAGTTCTATTCATACAAGATTTCTTGTGATTTTTGTCTTCCTGCTTGCTGCCTAATTAGTGCAAAATCCCTGACAACTTTACTCACATTCACTTAAACTGAGAGTTATGAATAGATGAAAAATTCGCAGTTGAAAATCTAAGTTCTATTCAATATACTCCCACTTTGCTCTTCTTCCCAATGTATAAAACAATGCACAGGAAAATTTATTCCAAACTATACAAATACATGAAAGTAAAGCATCCATGTCATTGGAAAGGCGATTTTTTGCCTTCGCTTCCCCTGTAGCCCCTGACCTGGTTAGGGATTTGAAGACGTTCTTGCTCACACCTTCGCCTCAGCGGAACTGCAAACAGATCCGCGTCTCCATGGCGACGCGTCACAAAGCACCAGAGCGTGCCGCCTCAGCACCGGGTCCAGCTGGAGCTGGGGGCTCTTACAGAGCCTCTTTGGGCAAAGAATGGCACTGCCTGGGTTGGAGACTCCAGATACGTCCCAATGTTGCTGCCAGAAAATTTCAAGTAAGGTTGGGAACCAGCCCTCCGGGTGGGAGCGGGAGAGGGTTCCCTCCCCCCCCACACACACACAAGGAGTAAGCGGCAGCACTGGCTGCGTGGGTCTTTCAGTGTGTGGGCCTCCCTCCTATGGACCTTAGTCGGTATAAGGAACGTCAGGGAGAAGCTATTTATGACCTTGCCCCTTTCCAGACCTTCGCCAAACTTGCTACTAAACTCCTCCCTAAACAGCTCAGGTGATTTTTTTTTTTTTAACACAACACACCTAAGACATACCTGGCTAGGAGAGAACAGGACAAAGAATTTACTAGTGCCTTTTTAGACATCAAGGTTAAAGGCAAAGAAGAGAACAGAAACAGCTGTAGTTGTGATCCCCAGACAGAATCTGGGAAGGACAAATTATCTAGCACAGGGAGCCACCCCCAAGGAGGTGTGCAGAGAACCCCCTCCTGACTATGGCAGTATAGGATACTGCTATTGCCCCAGGATGGGAGTGATGACTGGTGTTCACCGAGCTTTAGTGTTTGCTGGTCTTCAAAATGATTTCGCATTTAGGTGTAATGCTTTTAATACTAATCTTGCATGCAAATACAGCAGGTTTCCCAGCCCAGGTTTTTGTGTCAATGGAGGGGAGAGTAGTCTAGCTGCATGCTGGTGCTGATGGCATGTTTACTCTGTGACTCCTTCAGCTCCATCCTGGCCTTTTCTGTGATAGTAATAACACAACACGGCAGTCTGGCTGAGTAGTTGTGGTTCCACTGTGGCTATAGAGCAGTGAGAACTGTTCAGTTGCAACAGCTTAGAATTATAGTCCCCAAAGAATGAATGAAATAGGATATTTTCAGTCCATTCATCCCTGTAATTTAAGGATAGAAAATAAAAATGTCATTAGAACAAAAAATATTTGTAAGAACCAGTTTCTAGATAATCTCAGAGCAAAGGGGAGAGACAGAAGAGGGTGAACTTCCTATCCAGGATGCTCCCCTACCTACCCCCACTGTCCTTTTGAATCTCCTCCCTTTCTATTTCCAGCCACTGTCCTTGATTCTATCATTGTCAACCCCCTTCCCCACCCCGCCACCCCCTCCCATCTGGTATTGCCCACGATTATTCTTCTGGGTTTATATCCTCTACATGAGTGGTCATCCTGCCACAGGGCTTTGGGACTGCACAAGGGTGCCAGTGACTCTCAGAACTTTACCTCTGACTGGATATTCAATCTTCAGACTAAAACACTCAACTGTCTATCACACAATCCCACTTGGATATCACAGAAGGCTCTCAAACTCAAAATGTACCAAATTACACTCTTGTCCTCTAGACTGCAAGCTCAATGAGAAGGGTCCTGGATGCTCAAGAAGGGGGGAAGCTTCTTTGCCATCACAATTTGGTCACCAGCTCTCACTAATCTACCTCCAGAATTCTCCTTCCTCTGGATGTTGAATCTTCCCACCCAGTCTTGGGTCTCCACTCTGTAGCTGTTGTTTTAAGTGTCACCGACTACAAGGTGAGACTGATGTGTCACTGCCAAACTTTGGTTCAAAAATAGAATGAGTTGATGAGCCAACTGTTATTGAACTATTATCTTAAATGCTGATTAGTTCCAAGGACAGCCATAAATTACTGCAAACTGGTGGATTAAAACAACAGAAGTTTATTCTCTCACGTTCTGGATGCTAGCATGCTGCTCTCCTTTGGGTGGCTCTAGAGGAGAATCTCGTCCAGCTGCTGGGGGCTGGGGGTACCCTCGACTTGTGGCCTCACCACTCCAGTCTCTGCTTCCATGGTAACATTGCTCCCCCACTTCTGTCTCACATTTTCCACTGCCTTATAAAGACATTGAAATTGCATCTAGGGCCCATCGGATAACCCAAGATGGTCTGCTCATGGCAAGATCCTTGATTACATCTGCAAAGAGCCTTTTTCCAAATAAGGTACCATCCAAATTTCTGGGGATTAGAACATCAGTATAGCTCTTGGAGACCCCATTTAATCTACTTCAAATCCTTTAAATTGATCACCTGTATTCCTCACAACAATGCTGTGAAGTTACAATTATCAGATACTGTTAATACCCTGTTTTATTAGGTTACTGTGGGAATAAAATCAGGTAACATTCTGTGGAAACACTTTGTAATATGTAAGATGATACACACACATGTTGTATAAAATGCATAATATTTATAAAACTTATCATTGTGAACACCTCCAGAGGTGTCACCAAGGTGAGCACAATAGAGCCTCTCTGGAACAGGATAAAAGGGCAAATGTGGCCTCACCGACCTTGACTGACCATTTCTCCCCTGCTTCACTTCCACTGACCACTTGTTATGTCCCTCTCAGATTTTCATACCTCATGCCACTTCCTCTGTAAAATGTTTCCCTCCACATCCTCCTGTTTTCTTGTCAAAGGTCTCTGAACTAAGTCCCAGTGCAGATACTACTACTCTGAAGACCCTCCTGTGTCCCCTGTCTCCTTCCCTCCCCAGTTCACCCCAACTGCTGTCTCATCTAATCAGAAAGGATCACACCATCAGCCAGGTTCCCAGGACACATGGACATCAGCATATTTATAAACTGTTCTCCTCGATATTTTTGATTTCAGCTACTGGCCTGTGAGTTCTCTAAGGCTAGGACAGTATCCTGTGGCCCAGTGCATGAGGTTTGTTCTTTGGGACAGGCTTGGGATTTGTTTGTAGAATAAGCAGAGAATAAGAGAAGGAATAAAGAGCCAGGATGACAGAATGATAGGAGAGGTAGCAAAGAGTTATGAAGACATTGAACTACTTACCCAAAATAAGGGCAAAAGAAACCCTTGGCACACAGAGAATGCATTAGAAACAGATTTTTAGAACATTCTGGTTATAGATTTTTAATATTATATCTGATAACATAGAAAACTGATGCTAATATTTTGTTTTCAAGACATTTGTCAATGGAAGTAAAAAAACAAAATGATACTTGACAAAAAGAGGTGTAGTAAGAAGACTACTAAGCACAAAATTAAAGGAAGATATACCAGATACAATCATGTGTCCCTATGTTTTAGACATGCAGGTGGGTTAGAATCAGAAGGAGCTGCGTGGTCTGCCCTTAATGTAAGGGAGAGAAAGTTTGATCTCAGGTCCTAGAAGCAGCCTCCTATGTCCTCCTGACCATGCAGCAGTAGGCCTCTAGCAACAGAAGGGCTACAGACCCTAGTTTGTTCTTCAAGGAGACAATCCCCAGCCCTGGAAACACTGAGAATTATGTGGCTCACCCCCACGAATAACTGGGAGGTGCTGTCTGGGACACTACATGACCAGAGCATTTAATGTAGGTAAGATCTAAGCTAGGACAGTGTTTTATGTCTTGGAGAAAAAAGAGAAGTGTTGTGCTGTCTCTGTGTGGAGGATTTTTCCTAAACCAAACGCAGATTCTGATGAAGTTAAATAAAGCCATTGCCTCACCTTGTCTCCCACTTACTTCCCCACACTTGGGATTCCCTTAACAAAGAACATTGAATTCTGCTATTAGAGTAAAATGCTTTAAAACATAAGATGATTCCCACTAAAACAAGAGAAAATATAATTCTCATAGAGTGGTGTCAGAGGGCAGACCTAGGAGTCTGTACGCAGAAAGAGTGGGGCAGGCTGGGGCCAGGCTGTGACAGTCTCCAGGTGGAGGAGAAACTCAAACCAGTGTGAAGGCAACTGGCCTTTTGTCACAGATAAGCAGATCCAGCTGCGTGGGGGGGATTGCAGAGCCTGTTCAATTAATCAGTGAGAACTAGGGGTGGGGGTGGGGAGCAAAGAAGGGGGTGGGCATGTGGAAGTCAGCAGCAGCTGGACAAAGATGAAAGAGAAGATCTGTTCGCTCAGGGCTCTCTAGATGAGGCAGTGACATAAATTTTAAGACTGTGAAAGTTGAAGGGGTATTTTAGAAAGATACTTTACAGCAACTGTTTTTAGAATCCATGAGTGTGAACAAATGCCAGCGGTGAGGTGACTGCAGTGTGTAGACCGCAGTTTAGACAGTATTTCTTAGACTTCTCTTTTTTAAAATATTTATTTATTATGCATACAGAACTGGGGTACAAGCCAGAGGTGCAGGAGCAGTGAGAGGTTTCACCAGAGACAGAGGGGGAGTAGGCAGGCAGGCTGAGGGGAGCAGTGGACATGTGGTCAGGAGAGGTCTGCCACACCATGTGGATCATCTCCAGTGGTGATCGAACTCGCACTGGAATGGCTGTGGCTAGCTTGCAGTGCTGCATCCTAACCCGTTCTGCCACCAGGGAGGGCCCTTAGCCAGTCTTTAAAGGCGGCATTTCAACCCAGGTTCCAGTGAAATGGAGAAAGCAACAGGTAATTGTTGGATATGACAAGGGAAGAATGACTGACTGAAATTTGAAATATCCCAAGATGGCGCTCTGTCACCATGGAGATTAAGTCAGATCAATAATAGCTGTGGCTAGTGTTTACCTGATGGTGAATTCTTAGTCCTCACCCTCCTAGATCTTACCAGAGCATTTATCTTAAATGATCCCTTCTCCCCTTTCTTCCTTTGGCTTTTAAGATGCCACAAACTGTGTTTCTCTCTCTCCTCAGTGATGGCTCTGCCTAGTGCTTTCACTGGGTCTTTCATCTCCCCTACCTCTGACACTAGCCCAAACTTCACCTTTGGACTTCATCTCCTGTAACTATACTCCCTTGCATGTTGATCTCATCCATTTTAAATAACATCAATATCACAGAATCGTACAGTTACTACAAAGATGAATTAGAGCTATATCCAATGAGTTAGGGAGGTTTCCAGTACGACATTATTGTTAAGGGTAGAAGAAAAGAACACTGGAATATGAGCCATTTTTGTAAAAATGGTGAGAACTGATGCCTAGTATGACAATGTATTTGCATGTACATATATTAACCTGTATGTGAGTATAGCAGCAAATGTAGAAGAAACAGATACAGTTGTTAACATGGTGTGGGGAGGAGAGGAGAGTGATAATACAGAGAGGAAGAACCAAGGAATCGTTGTCCAGAATAAACCTTGACATGGAAAACATGAGCCCCATTGTATAAAATCATCTCATGTTCATACATATACCTAATATAACACATGAAAAGCTGGTCCCTAAACCAATAATATCCTCTTAGCTGACAGGATTTCAAATGAACTTTCTGCTTTATATTTTAATACATCACTTGAATGATATATTTTTTAAAGATTTATTTATTTATTCATACAGAACTGGGGTACAGGCCAGAGATGTGGAGGGTGAGAGGATTCACCAGAGACAGAGCGGGAAGCAGAACAGGCAGATTGATGAAGTACACTGCTGAGGGGAGCAGCGGGTGGGCCAGGAGAGGTCTGCCGCGCCATGTGGTCACCTCCGGGGCAAGCGGGGATCGAACTCATGCGGAAGTGGCCTTAGTTTCTCAGTGCAGTGCTTTAACCCGCTGCGCCACCAGGGAGGGCCTTGAATGATATTTTTAAAGAAAAAAAGCATGTGTGAATTCTTGAGAAAAACAAGAGACCTACTTTTATAAAGGGAGGAAATTGAGATAATTGAATTGAGCTTCTCTTCTCTCCTAATAGAAGCCATAAGCTGGCCTTTATTCCTTTAGACTCGAAATCTGATCAAAAATGTTTTCTCTGGCAAAATCATTTTAATTATTAAAACATTTGATCACATTGTATTGGTTTGCCACATTTAAAACTGTTCTATTATGCTTTAGCAGGTGATACCAACTGGGACTCCTATGCCACCACGATGAAGACTGAATTCACACCCAAGACAGGAGCAGTGCCAGCCTTAATTCGGTAGATGTTTATTTGAGTCAGGTTGATTTACACACTATCATCTGTTCACCTGTATTCCAGTATTCAGAATCCAAAACCAATAAAAAATAATCAAAGAAAACTTATAGAAAATGCATTCAATTAGGATCTATGGCATGTGCAGCTCTCCTCCAAGCATCAGAGAGAGATCCCCTCCTCCTGCCCTTGCAATGGTATCCAGCCTCCTACAGGAAAATTAAGAAAATTAATGTGGAGTTTCCATAAAGTTACTATGCATCATGCTTTATAATAGTTTCAGTATATATATTAATAAATTGCACTGCCTAAAACACTGTATGAATTGAACCCGTTACCTGATATATATAGCAATAGGCAGTTAATGACAATTGAATGAATGCATATCATCATTTCCATCATCAACACTAGCCTTGGAAGCTTAAAGGAGGCACCATACCCGCCTATCCTTACCTCCACATCTCCATTCATTGTTTGCTAACATAACTAGGCTTGTAACTTCTCCAGATCACCTGACTTGTAACTTCTCCAGATCACCTATTGGCTCAGTTGTGACGGGAAATCAGTGTGGGGAAACTTCACTAACCTGTGTTTACTCTGTGAATTGTTTCCAACAAAGAGGATCTTTTCACCTTAGAAGATCAAGTTATTGAGAAGTCAGATGAAGTATTGGTGAGATGGTGGCTGCAGAGTCAGACAAGGGTGGGTTCTAACCTCAGCTCTCTGCTTTAACCTGTGTCATCTCTGTGCCTTAGGCAAGTAGCAAGGCGAGCGCTTTATGGCTGGTGAAGTGGAAATGATGGCACGTGCTTGTGGTGGGGACTCAGGGGACAGAATGAAAGCACTGCAGTGACAAGCACAAAAGACTTATTTAAAACATTTCATTCATTTCGCCCCCTGTATAATATATGACAGATTTCCAAAAAAGTGTAGGGCTGCAAGGCTTCTCATTTCCAAATTATTGGCTGTCCCGCTGAGTTGCATTGTATCCCTTAACCAGGAGATATATCATCTGACAGTAATGATTATACCAGCTTCCCAGACAGAAACACTATCTAAAGAAGAAACCTTTGGGCTGAAAGCCAAAAACACATAGGGTGAATTTACAGTGGTCTGTAAATTCACATTTTTTTTTAACTTCACAGGAGAGTTTTAAAATAGTTGCAAGAGATAAAACTGCCATTCTACCTTAAATGTAATATTTTAAGATAAGACTATTGAGTCATTTCTTTAAATAAAACTAATGGATTATTTAAACACGTGACCAAATTGATAACTCACAATGATCCTCTAAAAAAATACACAACACACCTTTTAATAGATAATTTATTTCATTCCTAGTGCTTCTTGAACTCCTATTCCCATACCACTTCCTCAGTTGAATTTTACCCTCAGGTAATATGTTCATGTTTGAAAGCAATTTATTGATCATTCCATTGTACTTCTTTACAAGGGTTTTAGTACATTAAATGAAATTAATTTTTAAACATGTTATATGACCCTAAGTATTGAGCTATCACAATTATTTTTAGTACACAATTGGTCAAAGCAATTACATCACAAATGTAAATAACTATAAAAGACAAAAGGAAAATTTTCAGAAACATCTTAATGAGATAAGTGGGGCTGTTTTGTTGTCAATTAGTTCAGTGTATAGATCCATACACTGTTTTGAACATCATTGTTTTTGGAATTAGACCACATTCAGTATAAGGGGGTTTTGCTCAATTTTTTCTTTTTTCTTTTCAATGTATAGCTGCTAGCATTGAGAGGCCTTCCTCACATAGATAGGTAGATGTGAATGAACAGAGCTTTTGTGTAACATTGTCACTCAACACTTTGAGCTCTTTCTAAGTTGTTACAAGGTGATTTTCAATAACTGATCTGCTGACAACTTGGGTGCTTCTTCAAATTTTATTAAAGCAAATAATTAGATGATTTATCATCCAGTTATTGAGTTATTCCCTATCTCATTTTCTGAGACGTATACTGAAAAGGCACATCTTAACAAATGACTATTAAATTACATCTGTTATACTTTCACTTGGGGGAAACTAGTTTAATATTATATAACCAAAAAGGACTTAGGAAAATAGGAACATTAATTTCAATAAATGTTTTCCAATCCAATCTTACTTTTGACAAAGTGATCTCATCTAAAATACTTTAAATATATTTTTATCAGCACCTTGGAGCAGAAGATTTAACTCGTACAATTTGCACCATGTTTACCTAGTAATAAAATTAGTTTCTGTTGTCAAACCAACAAGTAGTGTTAGATTGACTTCCTGTCACAAAATATGACCATGCTTCAAGTTCAAATAAATGTTATATATGTTTTGTAGAACATTATGAAAGCTACTAATAATTTATACAATGCATACTTTAGGAAAGATTCCTAAAAGTAGGAAGTGTAAAGAGTCAGGTTTAATAAAATTTATTATGTCCAAGTAATAAAAAGAATGCAATGAGATGTTAGAGTTAAAATGTGTGTTCTGGGGCCCTCCCTGGTGGCACAGAGGGTTAAAGCACAGCACTAAGAAGCTTAAGCCACTTCAGCATGAGTTCGATTCCTGCCTGCCCCGGAGGAGATCCACATGGTGTGGCAGACCTCTCCTGACCTGCCCACTGCTCTCCTCAGCAGTGTATTTCATGAGTCTGCCTGTTCTGCTCACCACTCTGTCTCTGGTGAATCCTCTCACCCTCTGCATCTCTGGCCTGTACCCCAGTTCTGTATGAATAAATAAATAAATCTTAAAAAAAAAATGTGTGTTCTGTCTGTGAAGTGAGGAATGTAATGAAAAAAAATGAAGTTCCTTATTTTTAAAGATTTATTTTTATTTATTCATACAAGAACTGGGATATAGGTCAGAGCTGTGTGAGGGGGGGCAGTAGTGAGAGGATTCACCAGAGACTTTAGTGTGGGGACCAGAACAGGCAGAATAACTGAAATATACTGCCGATGGTAGCAGTGGGCAAGACAGAAGAGGTCTGCCTTGCCATGTGGGTTAGCCCTCTGGCTGAGGATCAAACTCATGCTGCAGTTTCTGCAGATAGCTTGACAGGGCTGACTTAAACCCCTGTGCCACCAGGAAGGACTCAAGATGAAGTTCCTTAGTTAAATGTCCTCATGTGAAACTCTGATACCTGACTTTAGAGAATAATTTAATTGTTTCATATAAAAATCAGAAGCAATTTCATTTAGTATTATATACACAAAATCAAACACTTACTATGCATTTAATGAAATTTAGTTATATAAGGTAAAAATTAATTGCTCTAAAAATCTAGTATATTTTTTCATGTTTGACTAAATATTTCATAGGTAAAATAAAATGAGGGCTGGCTGAACTGGAGTATTTTATAATCTGTGTAGATTTTTAAAAAGATTTGAATACCTATTGATTAATAACTACAAAATATGAAAAAAAAATCACAAGATTTCTATCACCAGTTTTATACCAAGATCTTTAAAAACTGTATAGTCTTAAATTTCAGGTGCTTTAGAATAGCCTGCAATGCCACTTTGTGTGGCTTCATTGACTCAGGTATTTTTCTTTCCAGTGAATGACATGTCCTAGGCATTTAAAAAGTGTTTTAATTAAAAAAAAATGAAAAATGCTTAACTTTAAATGTATGGGGGTAAGGATCATTTTAGCCATTATATATTCTCTGCTCTCTCCCCCCACCCCCACCCCAACCCGCCACCCCAGGTCTCTAGCTAAAGAAGGATGTGCACTCTGTAATTGTTACGAGATGGAAAACCAACCATTGCCTCAGTCACATCATCCCACAATGTATAGTAGTCTCCTCCTAACCAGGGAGGATACCTTGGAAGCCCCCAGTGGAGGCCTGAAACAGTGGAGGGTACCAGACCTTATATATCCTATAACTTTCTTAAATATACATAGCTGTTGTCGATGGAAATATTCACTATTGTGAAGAAATTCAAAAAAAGTTTTCAAAGAAGTTATTCCGAGCAAATTCAGGGAGACAGAATTTCTCAGAGTGCCAGACTCATCCTTCAAAGGTTTGGTTCTGGTTTATATCACCATTTGTACAGCTGGGCTACATGCACAGTAAGGACAGGTAATTCTGTAACCGATAAAGCAAACATCTGTTTGCATTCTTCATTCATGATACAGGGGGATGCTGTGTGTAATATTAAATGATCTCTTATTCTACAGTAAGATATTATCCATGTGGGGGAAAAAGCAAGCATCAAGGCTTAGATAGATATATATTATTTATTTATTTATTTTAAAGATTTATTTATTTGTGCATACAGAACTGGGGTACAGGCCAGAGGCTCAGGGGCGGTGAGAAGCTTCACCAGAGACAGAGTAGGGAACAGAACAGGCAGATCGACGAAATACACTGCTGAGGGGAGCAGCGGGTGGGTCAAGAGAGGTCTGCCACACCATGTGGTCACCTCCGGGGCAGGCGGGGATTGAACTCATGCGGAAGCGGCTTTAGTTTCTCAGTGCTGTGCTTTAACCCGCTTCGCCACCAGGGAGGGCCTATATTATTTTTTATGCTATAGAGTGCTCCTGAGATGTGAGGGGCAGGCGATGTGGCCAGCTGCTCATTTCTGGTTCCTTCCTATAGCCAGTTGACACAGGAAGATGAAAAGAGGTGTTAGACTTGGCCCCAGGCTTCTCCATGTAATTTGACCACAGGCTTGCTCACAGCAAACATCTTCCACTGTCTCCAGGCTTCTGTAGCTGTTCTTTATTGTTCTCAGAGCAGAGGCATCTCCAACAGACAATCGTCCACACAATAACAAAGTTTAATTTATAAATTAGGCACAGTAAGAAGTTAACAATAATTGTAAAATAGGTCATAACAAGTTATGTCAATATGTTCCTCCCCAAAATAACCTAGTGTATATAATAGTCACACCATGGTTGACCAGAGTAATGGAAGCAGTGGCAGGCAAAACCTAAGATAAGGTGGGACTTCTGTGGTAACGACAGTGAGAACACCCCACACAGTCCCTCACTGTGGTGCCTGGCTTTGCATACTCAGAAATAAGCCACTTACCCAGCATGGCAAGTCCAAGGGACTTGTGTGGGATTTGGGTTACAAGGCAGCTTGCCTGAAATCACTGTGAGAAAGGTTCCCTCTATTGGGCACTCCTCCAGAAGGTGGGGGCTCACACTTTGGCGTGAAATGCACCTTAGTGAAACCCTGTGTGAACTGGAGAAGGGAGAGAAGGGACCCACATAGACAGATGTGCAGGTTTGCTCCTAAGCAGATGCCTGTCGGGAAATAATGTGCTGAGAAATGGAGGTCTGAAAATGGATTCTGTTAAAATGACTTGTGCTTGTTCTTCTTGGGAAATCGTGTGGTTCTGATAACCACATGTTAATTTAGGACCATAGTTCCACTTGACCACCCTTCACGTCTGAATAACAAGTAAAATGGTCCATCACCTAGATATATCCCACACTCTAGATGTTGGTTTCTCTTAAAAAAATAAAAACAAAAAACAAAAAACAAAAAATAACTCAGGACCCTCCCTGGTGGTGCAGCGGGTTAAAGCACAGCACTAAGAAGCTGAAGCCACTTCAGCATGAGTTTGATCCTTGCCCCGGAGGTGACCCACATGGCGCGGCAGACCTCTCCTGACCTGCCCGCTGTTCCCCTCAGCAGTGTAGTCCATCAGTCCGCCTGTTGTGCTCCCTACTCTGTCTCTGGTGAATCCTCTCACTGCCCCTGCACCTCTAGCCTGTACCCCAGTTCTGTATACATAAATAAAAATCTTTAAAAAAAAATTCAACATGAAATACTGTGTCCATACATTATACAATGAATATCCAGTTATCAACCCACTTTAAAAATTGACAACCTACAGGCATTTCATGGATAACTTCCATGCAGCCTTCCCACTACATATTATTGGAGCAAATTCCAGTATCTCTAAAAAATAAGGACATCCTAATAATACATATACCAGTGCTACTGTCTCAAATAAAAAAGCATTTCCTGATATCAAATAGCCATTCTCTAGCAAGTCCCCCAATCATCTCATAATTAAAAACAAGCAACTAAATTCAAAACGGAATCTAAATTAGGTTGACGTGTTATATTGATTTTCCTCTTTTTGTGTGTTTAATGTAATCTGAGATTTCAACTCAGGTTGGGAATTTTGGCAAAAACATTTAGTAGATGATGGTATAAATGTTTACCCACGGCACTTAACATCTGGTGGTCTCAATCTGGGCTATGGTTAGCAGCTACTGGTCATTACCTTAGGATTTTGCAAACCAGTGATGTGCTAATATTTTTATTTACTCTTTTTATTAACTGGAATATTTCTAAAGAAAGAATATTTTCCATTTTACTACCATTGACACTAAAGTATTCTTTGTTCAGGAATGGACTTAGTACTTTAAATATTAAAAATGTAATATATTTCAGATTGCTGCTCTTTTAAATCTCATTTAATGCCTCCCATACTTTGGTTAAGAGCCATCCTAAAATACTGGATTGCTTCTTCTCAGGGGAACCTGGAAATTAACTTAATTCTGACATTGTTTCAAGATAGCCAATCTTTAGAAAGCTGTAATGAGTAAAATCTTTTGACACGTGTAGAGTTCCAAGACTTGGTATTTTAACCCTTTAATTTCCACTGTCTTTTCTTGTAGTCCAAAAAGTATCAGAAGATTAGGATATACATACTCCCTTAGCGATCCTATTCCCAATCAGACACAGTACAATGATGAGTATGTTTGGAAATCATATTCTAAAGAAGATTTGATCAAACCTGGGACTTCAAGAGGAATCAAGAACCACAAATCTCACTACATTCAAGTAAGATATTATCTACACACCTGTTGAATTTAATAGAGTATCAAAAATCCATATGAATGAATTTTTTTTAATCTATACATTATACAAAAAGTCTTTCATCTTCTACAGTATGATCCTTATGACCCTATTTCTGGGCAACTCTTTCACATCTATGTCAGTCTACTTTTCTCTACCCCCTAAATTAAAAAAAAAATTGAAAGTGAAATTCACACAAATAATTATTTTAATATGAATGGTTCAGTGGCAATAGTATATTTATAATATTGTCCAACCACCTCTATCTCATTCAAAACACTTTCATTATCCCAGAAGGAAACACCATACCCATTAAAAAATTATTCCCCACTCCCTCTCTTATTGGCTGGCAATTACCAATCTGCTTTCTATCTGTATAGGTGGCACATTTTGGGCATTTTATATGTAGAATCAGACAAGATGTGACCTATTGTATCTAACTTCTTCCACTTAGGATAATGTTCACTTAGGATAAAGACTAATGTATTCTTCATTAGTACATCATTCCTTTTTACAATTGAGTAATATTCTATTATATGCACATACTACAATTTGTTCACTGATAATGGATATTTTGGTTGTTTCTGCATTGTGGCTATTATGAATAATGTTGCTATGAACAGCTATGTACAAATAGTTGCACTTGGTACTATATATTCTCAAACCACCAGGACTTTTATCATTCCACTGACTTTATCTAGAATAGAAACATTTTTAAAGCTTATCAAACACTACTACAATCATGTCAGAATTGAAGAGGTGCCTGCTAGGCTGAGGTAAGATAATTTGAACTTCAATAGGATAATATATGCAATATATTGAAACACATCAAATATGTGTAAATCTGTTTGAGTTCTGTTAGAGAAGTTGGGACACTCAGAGAATAGTAGGAAGCCCATTACTATCCTTAAAACTGATAAAGGAAAAACTGTTTCCTGCCTGCCTTTTCTATATGAATGATGCCACTAGAGAACCAAGCTGTAGTTAAGAGGATATATCTCTTCATAAAGATATTCTAAAAAAAAAAAAAAATTAAGAAAGCAATGATAGAATATCACACTTTGACCCAATTAATGTAGGCATCGAGTTTCAATAGCTACTAACACAGTCACACAAGAGGAATAACTACAATATCTCCTACTACAATCTTTCTAAATACCACCTCTAGTCCTGACAGTGGGTTCTCCAGTGAGTTTACGTCAGTCTTTGGATCTAGCTTCCAACAAGCAAGAAGTACAGGGCACATGGCACAGTGAGTACGTAATCAATAAAATCCAGACTATGGACATTTCTACACATCAAAAAGCTTAATTTCGTCAATAGAGAGATTAGAAGGGAAAGAAAAGGATGGAGGGGGAACTTGAAAGTAATAGAGACCTCAAAGGCAAATTTGTGACAGTGAGTGCTTGTAATTAGAGAGGAATTCCAGTGTAAAGAGCAAGGGAGGAGTAATTAGAGAGGGATTTAGAGTGAAGAGAATGTTTTCTTTTTAAGATGGCAATATATTGATGGCAATGACCCAGTAGAGGGAAAGAAGCTGTGAAAGAGAAGTAAGAATTGTGAGGTGATTTGCTGGAGCGCTTGAAGGTCATGGGCTCGAGTTGAGCCCTCTAAGAGCACCTCAGCCCCCCTCAATCCCATCGAAGTATAATGGCAGGCGATGGAGGCTCTCGTCAGGTGGTTTCAATTTTCTCAGGAAAATTGGAAGTAGGAAGCAAAGTCAAGCAAAAGGGAAGATGGAAAGAGGTGGTGGGGGTGTCAGGTATTATAGTCTCTTTGGAGGTGAAGAGGAGAGAGGTCCCACCCTCCCGATTCCTACAGGCTGCTGATGAGACTTCTGCAGTAAGGTTGATGTCTAAGGACAGGGCTCTGAAGGGGAAGAAAGGACAATATGATCCTTGGCCAGAATTATAATTCAGGTGGTCTTGTCTGGAAGAGATGTTGGTTACAGGCACAGCTCTAACATTTGCCAGCATATTTTTTTTTTAAAGATTTATTTATTTGTACATACAGAACTGGGGTACAGGCCAGAGGCTCAGGGGCGGTAAGAGGCTTCACCAGAGACAGAGCGGGGAACAGAACAGGCAGATCAACGAAGTACACTGCTGAGGGGAGCAGCGGGCGGGTCAGGAGAGGTCTGCCACGCCATGTGGTCACCTCCTGGGCAGGCGGGAATCGAACTCATGCGGAAGCGGCTTTAGATTCTCAGTGCTGTGCTTTAACCCACTGCGCCACCAGGGAGGGCCTTGCCAGCATATTTTTAGGGGCCCAAGGTAAAAGTCAAAGAAATGACTGGGTGCCTGCATTCCAGTTGGGTAAACAATGACACTTGTTGACAGGCTCCTGTGCCTATCAAAACTGTATTGTGGTTGCTGGTGTAAAGGACTCAAAAGCACATGTACACACAAACTCTCATTTCCTTCATTCCAATACTTGAAGCCCAGTGGACTTTCTTGAAAATTGTGTGTGTGTCATAGGATTGCTTTCTCTGGACACTACCTCGGGGTCAATCGCCATCAATCAAGAACTACTTCCCTTGGAAAATTGATGCTTCAATGGAAGAAGTTAAGAAGGCAATAGCAAATCAGTTTATTTCCCACACTAAGAGAGACTTTGTGGACAGAGCAAAAGGTAAGCATGTTTAGTTTTTCCCTAATCCTTGTACTGCCTAGGGCTGGAATTGCAGTGGTAAACAATATGTTGTAGTTTCTTTCCTCAGGGAATTCACAGTATAGAAAGGGAAGGAAGTGATTTAGTAAACAAAAACAATGTGGCATTAAAAGATGAACAGTGTAGGAAATGTGGGTGCAGTGGGTATGTACGTTAAGGGCTGAAGGGAGGGCAGGAAAGGATGAGCCTGAAGGATGAGACAGATTCACCTGGAAAAGATGAAGGGATCTGGTTAAACCTGTTTTCAATTCTTAACTGCTATTTTTAAAAATTGACTTAATTTACTTAAACGAATGCATGCATATACGTACATATGTCAGCTTGCAATGAAATAACAACATACAATGAAGTAACAGCACCTCTCTCCACCCCTAGGACTGTTCCTTTGGCAACCAACTTTAATCCTTTTAACTATTTCTTCTTATATGATCCTTCATACTTAAAAAAAAAAAAAAAGCATGCTTATACTGCTATTTTGTTTGTTCATCAATGTTAGAATGTTAGACAATATTGTTGATTTTCTATTATGGTAATTGAGGATGTGCCTCTTTAACTTTCTACCTCCAGCTACCCTCTCAATATAATTTTATTACAAGTTGCTATTTATATTATTGTTATGATGCTGTGATACATTATGATTATGTAATAATTTGGCATCATATTATTATTTAAATATTTACTGGTCAGCAAGTGGAATTTCATAAGTACTTCTTTTTACTTTTTCTTTTTCTTTCATGCACTTAGTTTTCTATGTGTCTGTCATTATTTTTTCAAAGTGTTTGTCACAAACTTATTAACATGTTTTCCCAACAGTTTCCAACATGCTATCAGTTCTTACACTTTCTTTGAATGTCTTCTTTTTTGACATGCTCCTATATCTCCTCTGATTCATCCTTCTGGGGATTTCTTTGACGTCAGCCTCACTAGGCTCTCCTTTTATTTCCTCCTTTTTCTTTCCTGACCCACCCCCAATCCTCTCCTTGTTTTGATGAGTCACATTTTCCAGTAGTGTCCTAAGAAATAGTGTGTGGAGGAACATTCTTAAGTACTTTCTTCTGGAAATGTCCTTTTTCTTCTTTACACTTGTCTGATGGTTTGGCTGGATGTGATGGCAACGTTCCCTGAGACAGTATTTTTTCTCTCCTAATATCTATCTTTTGTTATTTCAAAAAAAAAAATTTAATTTCAACCCTTCTACTGTATTTTTAAATCTAGGTCTCATAATTTTATTTTTTGAGAGATGAATTTTAAATTTTGGAGCCCCTTTTCTTCATCTCTCTGATTATTATTTTTTTTTAAAGATTTATTTATTTGTACATACAGAACTGGGGTACAGGTCAGAGGCTCAGGGGCGGTGAGAGG
>NW_004567111.1:43378618-43385574 GCF_000260355.1 Condylura cristata
CTCCTCCGGGGCAGGCGGGATTTGAACTCATGCGGAAGTGGCTTTAGCTTCTCAGTGCAGTGCTTTAACCCGCTGCGCCACCAGGGAGGGCCACCTCTCTGATTATTTTTTAAGCAGCATTTCGGTTCCTTTATAGATGCAATAATTCTCATATATTTTAGAATATTTGTTATACTTTATTTTCATCTGCTTCTTGTATCATCTCTATTTTCTGAAAGTCTTTTTTTAAAGATTACTTATTTATACATACAGTACTGGGGTACAGGCAGGGATGAGGGGCTGTCAGAGGATTCACCAGAGATAGAGAAAAGAGCAGAACAGGCAGCTCAATGAAGTATATTGCTGAGGGGAGCAGTGGGCAAGACTGGAGAGGTCTGCTGTGCTATGTGGGTCACCTCCTAGGTTGGGGATCAAACTTGCTTTCAAATGGCTGTAGCTAGCTTTGCAATGCTGTGCTTTAACCCACTGGCCACCAGGGAGGGACTTCTCTGACAGTCTTAATGGTCTAATGAAAATTTTGTTTTCTGTTTGTATTTACAAAGGAGCAAAGGAAGATTTCCTATGAAAATAATAAAACTTGAATCATACTCCTGTGTGCTCTTAAAATGGGTATGCTCAAAATACAAAGCTCAAGGTCCAAAAACTGACCAGGGAATTACTCAAATCTGATTGAAAATCACATATAGAGATGGAACTTGTTAGCTGGTACTTGACTTAGGTGATTATGTGATCAACTCTTTCTTGGGAAATCCCCAGATGCCCTACCAGAGTGGTACACTTGAGGCTACTGATATTCTAAGAGGAGGAATAGGGAGGGAGGGACCAGGATCTTCCTGTCATACAGACTCTCACTGAATCCCTCTCTTTCCAGTCCAGCATCTCATACCAACCTTTCACTGTGCTCCAAAACCCAGAGTTTCTTTGGTTCAGTTCTATAGAGAATTTCTGATTAAGAAGGGATAGTTGTATGAGTTGTATGAGACCAAGAAGGTGATCCAGGGAACCACCGTGTATCGAAGCTTTCGCCCCAAACTCCTTACTTTCAGCCCATAACCTCACTACCTGCCTTCCACTACAGGTGTTACCTCTAAGTGTTGGGGTTCTGTAGTGTGGATGAATTCACTTTTTTGTTAGACCCTCTGTAGTCTGTTAGTTTGTTTCCACTACTTTGTTAAATCAGGTGTTTCATCTCCATTTGGTTTCCAGCTTCTAAAAATGGGTTTACATCTCTACTATTATTCTGATAAAGTTTGGGGAAGGAGGTGCTTCCCACTGGGTTTCATGGGAAGCACCTTTAACCTCTTTGCTTCTGAATCCCTTTCAATCTGATCTCTGCCCCCATCAGGTCATGTCATTGAAAGTGCCCTTGTCAAGGGACTGAGTGACTGTCAGTGACATTTTCTTGTCTACATCTTACCCAACATATTAAATGTTGGCTGTTTGCTCTTTCTTAAAACACTTATCATTGACCTTCTGTGACAACATACTCCTCTGGTCTTCCCTACTTTGATGCCTTCTTTTCGATCCTTTTCAATTTGACCTCTAATAATTTGAGTCCTTTAGAGCACCTAATTTCTTTCCAGAGCAACTCTCCTGAGGATTAACACAGTTATATCTCTTCCTCAAATGTCTCCTCAACCCTAATTGTACATATTTGAGAAGTGAGCAGAAGTCTCATGGGGATTCCAAATCACGATCTTTTCTTTTCCCTGTCAACTGATCTTCCTACATGGTCTGTATCATCGATACTTTACCTATGGCCTCTCCATTGCCTTTGCTACCAGGCAACTAGCTAATTTAAATCAGATAATCTACTGCTTCCTTTCAGTAGCTTCCAATTGAACTTTGTATAAAACACCAATTTCATTTCCTTTTCTTGACTTATAATGTCGTGCTGGGTGAGCCTGGTGCTCATCAGCCTCACCATATTTCACTCTAGACCCCTCATTTGCCAGGTTTCAGCCACGTAGACCTTTTTTAATTCCCATAAGATGTCAACTACTTTGTCACCTTTGCCAGTGTTTAGGCTGTCCCCTCTGCCAGAATGTTGTTCTTCCAGCACTTTCTGTGATTTCCACTTGTTACTCTGTTTAAATGTCACCTGCTTACTCTTTGATCTGCCCATCATGCTGTCACCACTTATTTCCTTCTAGCTGTGCTTTTTGTAGTCACTTGCCAATTCTTATCTTTTGTTGTCTTTGTTTTATTCTTTCCTCTGCTGCACAGTAAGCTTCCAGAGGCCTTAATCCTCTTAGGGTTTAGTGCATACATGCTATATAGGAAGAATTCTGTAAACATTTGCTGAATGATGCAAATAATACATGAATGTGTGCCTTTTAAAGCTAGTAGGGTATGGGAGCAAAAGACCTCCATGCTTTGCAGCTCTATACATTGTGTCATGGAAAGCACTGGAAATGTCAGCGTTCTTAAAAGATGTCTTGACATCTCAAATCAAAGTTGACCTTTCAACATGAGCAAATTGCTATTTCCCAAAGTGCAGATAAACACCCAAGACTCCTTCCTCAACTTTATAATGCCATCTGCTTCTCTCCTACCGTGACAGCCACCACCTTAGTTCAGGTTGCCAAAGTCTCTCCCTGGAGTTGGACCTAACTCCTTTTACCAGTTTCCTCTTATCCACTGGCTGTGCTATACCCTTCATTAGTTTCCAGATGTGCAAACTTTATCTGCCTCCGTAAAACCTCTCAGGGACTCCGCATTGTCCTCCAGATAAAGCCTAAACACCTTAACAGGAGTCTTATGTAATTTGGTCTTTGTCCACCTGGCTATTATCCTCCCTTGCCATCCCCCAAGCTACAAGATCCGTTGCCTTCCATCCTTCAGACCCACATTGCACCACACACCCACACTCTGCACACTTTGCTTCCTCCCTATGGAAATACCACACCCCTCCATCTTTTAACCTTTGTCTGTCCATCATGTCAATGTAATGGTGGGCTTCATTTCTCTCCCAAGAGTCTTCTCCGATCCCTTCAAGTTTGTTTTCCAGATCCTCCTCTTACCTCCTTTACAGCATAATTCTGTAATGTCTTTTTATGTGTCATTTGTTCATTACTTTAAGCTTCTGGAGCACAGGCACAATGTCTTATCTTTGCATCCTCACTACTGAATTGAGGTGAAAATGAAGCATTACAATCAGACTTGCAGAACTTGACTTTGATGAAGTAGGACAGCAGGTAAAGAGCAGAATTAGCTATAGATTAGGTGCCAATGTTCCTAGTGGTTTTGAATAGTCCTTGCTAAGACTTACTTTTGGATTAAACTTTCATGCAGACACCATACCTCATCTTCAATGGGCCAGTTTCCCTCTTTGGACTATAATTACGCCTGTAGAATATCATAGTTATCAAATGTAAAAGAAATCAGCAGGGAGTGGGAACTGAGCTCCTTAGGGGCAGTGGGCCTCCTCCCTTGAGGGGCCCAGATCCAGAGGTGTGGTTTGCACTGGGTCAGGTTTACACTGAATAATGGTTCTCTCTCTGCCCATACTTCAAGATGACTGTAGGAACTCTAACTCCTTTAAGGTTTAGATCCCTTTGTATCAATAACTTCTTTATTCAGTAATACCTGAAGGAACTCTAACTTAGAATTTCATAAAGGCATTAGTTGAGAAAAACTAAGAATTACTCTAAGTATATAACATACAGGCAGTTGCTAGAGTGTGGTTCAGATTAATTGCTAATCCATAGCGATTATATTTCTAAATTTTCCTTTTGTTCTCTCATTAATTTCATAAATAATTAATGAGACCTATTACAGTGTTAAGTACTAAGAATCGATGAAGAATAACATAATTTATCTTCAAAGGAACTCAGACTCAGCCCTCATTTCTGTGTTCTCTTGATCTTCATCTCCAATTGCTGCATAGAAGCTTCTGCTTCCACCTCAGCTCCTCCTCCCTGTCCTGAGTCCTTCACAGACCCACCAACGAAACCATGTTCATGACCATGCTCTATACCTGTCGAGTCCATGTTGACCCACTGTCAAAATTATGTCTGTCGCTGTTTCTACCCTTTTTGGTTCTTGGCTTCCTTCCCCTAGCAGAGTTGACTACACTCACTCTGGTCACTCTGGGCTTCCCCAGTCCTGTATGAAAGCCCTGGTGAGTGGTTCTTAAGCGTATGGAAGCTGGTTTGCAATACCTGGGCCTCCTAAAGATCTCCAATCTCTGAGACGAGGTTTACCAGGTATGTTTTGGAAAAACCATCCCAGATACTTCTAATATATTATCTCCATGTGAGAACCTAAGTTCCAGTGTTATATGGCTGAAAGATATTCCATTCCTTATCTGTTTTTCCTAGATACCCTTCTAATTACACCAGTTTGAGGTCTTATTAAAGTAAGACAATAACTTAGCTATGTTTAACCTTGCAGAGAATATACAAAGGAACTGAAAACATTTGTGAATGGAATAGCTCTAGGGCAGAGGGGTAAACATATGCATCAAGTATTTCAACAGAACTTTGCTATTCTCCTAAAAAAAAAAAAAAAGGCAACTTATATAAAACAAGTTACAGACGCTGCTTACTAAGAATAATAACAGATTATTTTCCAAAATATCTTAAGCCATGTCCTGATTTTGAGCTCTAGAGTTCCTCCTCCCCCAGTAACCTTGTCTCCTCAGGCACTCTGAGGTTACCAGGAGAGCTACTGAGTATCTCATCCTCTCCTCCTGAGCCATCTAAATTAGAAGGCAACATTCAGTGAAACCCTCTTCTCTGTGCTGGTCTAGACAGAGATCATTTTTAAAAGTTAATGTGAAAATGCTCTTGGGTGCCAGCAGATGACATCACATATTGCTTACTGTATAATTGACATTTGGATTTATTTTGAAAAGACCCAAAGAAAAACTAATCTGGAACAGAACTGAGTTTAGCATCAACAGTAATTTATGCTGTGTGGATATTTCTCATGAAATCCATTTTTTTTTTCAGCATCTTTGCCCTGAATAAAGTTGGTGCTTTATGATGTGCTCTGAACTAATTCAGAGCATGAACTCATTCTATGTGAGATGGCTTGCAACACTTTTCTCTGTGACCTAATAGTGTTTGTGCATCCTGTTTAGATGGATATTTAATGATTATAAATGTAATGAATATTTCTTAGCAGAGTTATTTTAAGTAAATAACGGTCCTGTTGTTCATTAATGACAATGATGTCCCCTAGCCCTCTTCAGCAAGGGCTAAGCTTCAAGTGTTTTCCAGCCCCAGTCTGGGGCTGCCAGACTTAGCAGATAAAAACACAGGATGTACAGTTAAACATGAATAACACTTTACATTAACTAACTAATGACTACTTATACTTACAATATGATCTTATCCTAAAATTATTATTTATCTCTCATTATTTATTGAAAATCAAACCTAACTGATGTCCTTTCTTATGTCTGGCAACCCCAGCCCTACTTAAAATCTCTCAGTCTGCTTCCCACCCTAGCCCTTAGGACTGGACAGGCCCACTGGAATGGGGATGTCTTCTATGTCCACCAAGCAGAGCAAAAGGACACTCCTAACAGTCACATAATATATTCATTAGAAACTGCTTCTAACCATTTCAGCATATTCTTCTTGACCTGATAAAACAGAAAATTATTTCTTGATTTGAATATCCATTAAAAAGTACATTGGCTATACCTTTATAGAAGAGTGAGTTTTAGTGTGATAAAATGGAAGCTATTGCCAGAAGAAAATGGAATGAAAATATAATGCTCTTTAGAATAACTTATAAGCTTAATTATTGTCTTCCATTTCTACCTTTATCCTAGCTGATAAGATTAAGAAAAGTTCTCAGATGTCCCCAGAGTGGAAAACATTAATTCCCCACCCAGCAGACACTGAATTTCGACGGAATTACCAAATACCAGCTAAAATTCCTGAGTTTCAGGATTTTAGTTTCAGATATGGATGCTACTCTGGCCTTCCAAATATTTCTCGGGGATTAGGTAAGTACACCTGTAGTTCTTTAAACAACTTCATAGATCCTACCCTTTGCTGTGAGATTCCCCAATGCTTAGGACTTTCACAGCAGATCTTATAACAGTCCTGAAGAAGGCAATGAGCTTTGCCCAGTAGCTAACCATGATGCCTAACCTCAAGCAAAAGGAGCATGCAAGTCTCATATGAGACCTGAGACCTGATTGCTTGTGCCATGAAATAAGTACATACTTTGTCTGTGCGTGGAAGTTGTTGGGACT
Organism: Condylura cristata; assembly: GCF_000260355.1. Taxonomy (NCBI): domain Eukaryota; kingdom Metazoa; phylum Chordata; class Mammalia; order Eulipotyphla; family Talpidae; genus Condylura; species Condylura cristata. Next base: position 43,384,833 of record NW_004567111.1, read on the forward strand.
GGGGGATACTCTTCCCACAGTAAAATAAAAGATTCAGTTGTGGCCCTCCCTGGTGGCGCAGCGGGTTAAAGCACAGCACTGAGAATCTAAAGCTGTTTCCGCATGAGTTTGATTCCCACCTGCCCCGGAGGTGATCACATGGTGTGGCAGACCTCTCCTGACCCGCCCACTGCTCGCCTCAGCAGTGTACTTTGTCGATTTGCCTGCTCTGTTCCCTACTCTGTCTCTGGTGAAGCCTCTCGCCACCCCTGAGCCTCTGGCCTGTACCTAGTTCTGTATGCACAAATAAATAAATCTTTAAAAAAAAATCTAAAAAAAAAAAAAAGATTCAGTTGCTATAAAATGGCAGAAAAAGAGAGTAGGTGAGGGTCAAAGTAAACTTGTCCACGGGAGGCTTATGCATGTGGCACAAGCATCTTCAGATCTGGCATCCTCTCAATTAGAATGTTCTTTTATGATCCTGATTCCCATGATTTTTTTAGCAGAAGTTCTGGCGTGAGGGGCAAGGGGGCTGGTTATATATTTAATTTCTTTCTTTGTATATATTTTACACCAGATGCAGTCCCCATAGAATTTCCACCACCAGTTCACCTATGCACCATCACTTTTTTTTATTAAAAAGTTTATTTTTACATCATTTTGCACATTTTTTTTTTCATCTCAATTGTAATCCCCATGGGTTTCCCATCACCAAATCACCCCTGTGCCACCACCATAGTCCCGTGCATTTCCCTCCCTTCCC
>NW_004567111.1:43385684-43482678 GCF_000260355.1 Condylura cristata
ATACTCCTGCTATGAGTGAAACCATCCGGTATTTTTCTTTCTCTTTCTGGCTTATCTCACTAAGCATGATCTTTTCCAGCTCCATCCAAGTTGCACCATCACTTATGTACCTAGAACTTTTAAAAGTCCATAACAAAGCTATCTTCAGGATTCTAGTTGAGGGGATAATTTGTTTTCTTTGCGAGATGGTGACTTATTCTTGCACAGAGTTGGGATCAAATAGTACTTCAGACAAAAATTCCAAATAGAAGCTTAGGATATTGGGGTTAGAAGGTAACCTAGAAGTTACCTTGTCTAGATGCTCTTATCACATGTGAATTTTTTCTATCACATCCTTGCCAAGAGGTGATATCATCCCTGCTTCAAGTCCTGTCAGAGCATCCTTCCAGAGGCAGCTCCTTCTTTCTTAGATACTGTTGTAGTCCTCAATAAGTGGAATCTTCCTCACTAAACATCTAGCCATTTGGTCTCCTTCTTCCTACAGAATAAATCTGCATAAATCCGTTATTCAAGAAAACCATATTATATGCATTCTAAGTCTTTTTCCTCCACTTAGCATTTGCAGACCCTACCAGTATTTTCTCAGGACTTCACATCAAGTCTCTTCACCTGCCTAGTCCCACCATCTAGCCAGTGGTTTATTTAAAGGGGACACCTATAACTAAAAGCAGTCCTGAAGGCGACCTTAAGGTTTATAAAGATTGGGCAAGGGGTAAAAACTAAATTCTCACACCTTGTCTTCATTATTTTGTTTTCATGATAATTCTGCGACAAATGACCACTTAGAAATAAATATAATGGTTGGTTTTGCATGCATCTCATACTGCTACTAGTCTGAACAATAAATGCTGACCATACATTTCATTCAAAGTGCTAAGCCACTCGGTGCCTTAGTGTATCAGTCCACATCTGTACATGCTGTAAATGCTGACCATACATTTCATTCAAAGTGCTAAGCCACTCGGTGCCTTAGTGTATCAGTCCACATCTGTACAGGAGATGGCATGAAAAGGAATGAAACACCAATGAAGGTGTTTATTAAGTGGTTGTGAATGTTACCATCCTGACATGCTGGTCTGCAGAGGGTCCCTTTTGGGGAGAACTTCTTTCTTTCTTTTTTTAGTATTTATTTATGCATCCAAAGCTGGGGTATGGGCCAGAGGTGCAGGGACATGAGAGGATCCACCAGAAACAGAGTAGGGAGCAGAATAGGCAGATTGATGAAGTACACTGCTGGGAGGAGCAGCGGGTAGACAGAAGTCTGCCACACCTTGTGGGTCACACAGGAGGGTCTGCCATGCCATGTGGGTCACTTCCCAGGCCAAAGATTGAACTTGAGCTGAAGGGCTGCTGCTAGCTTCACAATGCTGCACTTTAACCTGTTGCACCACCAGGGAGGGCCTGGAAACTTCTTTTTTGGGACCAGTGATCAAATGCAACCTTTGGCCGTCCGCTCCAATCATTTCCACCCCCACCAGCAGCAACTTGGGAGTCCCAGCAGCTCTGCACTGTCTTAGTCGTGGGCTCCAGCATTTCGTGCAATTCCTCAGCTGCCACTATCAGGAAGGATGCTGGTGTAACTGCAAGTTGAACTCTGTGTTGTCAGGGAATGTGCAAAAAATAAAGAGTTGGAATTCCTTGCTCAGCAACAGCCTCCCCTTCCTCATTTTGTGTTTCTCTAGTACCTTCTGTGCTCCTCAGCCACATGAAGAATGAGGAGCTCACAAAGAAGCAAACCACATACCAAAGTGATTATGGGAAAGCCTATCTGGATTTCTTGACAATTTTGAAATCTTTCACTCCCTCTCAAATCCAAGAGTACCTTCACAGTGTTTCCTACAAAGGTAAGATGAGGTCTTCAGTTACTGTTTAATGTGTCTGCAGGTCGTAATCCATTGCTTTACACCAAACAAAGATTGTTCCAACTTCTGGGCACTGCAATTAAATGCTCACACATGCAAAATATTGCCTTAGAAAAATCCCATAGCTTTGTGCAAAGCTCAACCTTCATTGAAAATAAATTTTTCTTGAAGGAGGCCCCAATGACTGTATCTCCACTTACAAAAGGAAATGCATAGATTTTCATTCCTTTCTCATCTAGCATTGCCTGGAGTTGAATTGCTCCAGGAGGACTCTCTTTTTCTTAAAGTTAATTGATTTCTCCAGCGGGTGTTTGTCCTTTTGCATAGTTTTGTTTTAGTTTTATCTTGATTTCCTGTTTAGTACTTTTTTGTGACAGGCTTTTTAGAATACATGAGCATCTTCTTGTATCACATTCTCAAAGAGAACAAATATCATTTGCAGAACAAAGACATCATCCCAGTTCAGGGTTTGGTGATGGGAGTCTAGTGGGAGCATTTGGGGGATAAATGCTCAGCTTCACTGAATGTGCGTAAAAACCCAACTCAGAAAATGAGTTGGAGGAAACAAAACTCTTCTTAGCACCCAATGTGAGCGACCTCATGGCCTATCACTCCTCATCTTTAAGCACATGCCCATCAAATGTTGATAGATATTTTATATAAAGTGAATTCCCATACTACTAAATTAATGTATTGTGTGCATTTAAAAACACAGAAAATGTTAAAGGAGAAAGTATAAAGCAAATCTAAATAGAGATTGCATTATTTCTTCCTGCACACAGTAGAGCATTTTCGGTACCTCAGTTAGAGCTGTAGGCTATGGGGAAGTTACTGATTTGCACAGTAACCCAAGGTCAGACTTAAATTCAGGACCTCTATCAATTATTCAGTAATCCTCTAAAAGCTCCCTGTCTCCTGTCAATTTCTACCCTTTCCCCTCTCCTCTAGCCATAATCAGAATTTACTCCTCTGAAATTTTCACTGAAACCCTCTTATTGTTGGATATACTGCTCCACACAAGACTGAAGCCCTACTGTAGGCAAGACTGGGAGGGGGGCACCCTGTGGTGGAGGGGAAGAAGGGGGGTATTTTTCACAGTTAGATACTAAGGAATGACAGTCTGAAGGCACTTAAAAGAGTCTGAATATTGGGAATCAAGGAATATAAGAAGCAGATGTTTTGCTTCACACTAAGCAGAGGCAGAAGTCTGTATTTTCCACTGGGAGCTTCATTCCTCTCAGCAGATGCCTCTGGGCCAGTTTGACACATCTGAAGGAAACTAAGTGCCTCCCTGAGGTCTGCTGGTCAGATCTTCCCAGGAGGCAGAGCAGAAGCTGTGTGTTCTTTCCCAGTTTGGGTTCATATATATGAAACCATCATCCACACTTTGTAAGGTGCTCTTTTAACCCTTAGGAACCACATCTGTGTGACCCTAGAGGATGAGTATTTCTGTGTTCCAAAAGCAGATTCTCCCATCTGCCCAGGGACTCACAATGCAGATGGAGCTGTCACTTCTCTGTCTGCATGGAAACCATGGTGGCCGCTGGGCCCCTCTGCCTCTGTCTGTGTGTCAGTTACACCAACCCTTAGCTGTGTCCCCTGAGGGTGAACTGAAGAAGTCCTCAGAGCATTCTGGCAACCTCTACTCCACTCAGATCTTTCTCCACAATTCTCAGAGTAAACTGAGCTTTCACATAAAATTTCTGTCCACCTTGGGCCACCTCGATCAGTCTAGCTTTTTGTTTCTTTGTAGATCTTCTGTTTTCCTGGGTCACATGGGACAGCGATCTGGCCATTTCTTAATATAATGGCAAGTAAAATCCAAACCCATCTCAGGGAATGTATTTTCAGATATGGGAGATGTGTAGTTAGAGCGCCATAATCTCTGTAATGGAAGTAGTATTTGAGTGTATTAGAAACCCGTAAGAGGTCCACCTGTCAGTTGATAGGGACCCAGGAGGGCCCTCCCCTTAAGAGTCAAGGATTAATCAACATGACAAGGAGAAGCAGGGCCACTCCCAAGTAGAAGGTACAATATAAACAAAATCCCAGTAAATCTGCCTCTATTCATAGTAAAGGTAGCATTGAATTACCACTCACAGCCTTTTGGAATGGGTATTTAAATTGAAAATTTTGACACTCATCTTTTTTACTAACTCATGACAAATGATTATATTTATCTTATTATTAGGAGGAATTTTTTGTTTGTTTATTTAAAATTAATTTGGGGGGATAGGTTTAAAAACGGGAACATTTTTTGCTCTAATGTAAAGGACTGACAATACCAAATGTTGACAATATGGAACAATATGTTGCTATAGGAGTATCAGGTAGTAAGATCACTTTGGAAACAGATCTGGAAGTTTCTGATAAAGTTAAACATATACCTACTCCATGACCTAGAAATTCCAGTTCTTGGTATTGACCCAAGAGAAAGGAAAACATAAATTCAAAAAGAGAATGTGTATACAGGTGTTTATTGCTACAAACTGGACATAACCCAAATTTCTATCATCATGCAAAGTGTATCATCATGCAAACTGTGGTATAGTCACATCATGAAATACTAGAAGTTATAAGTCAATTAAAAAGAACAAGTTATTGATGTATTCAACAAAATGTATGAACCTCAAAACATGCTGAGCGAAAGAAGTCAAACACAAAGAATGCCTTCATTCACTTAAATATCTACAAGATGTAACTCTTATATCTATGATGAATGAAATCTAAACAATGGCTATTTTAGAGTATAAGGTATTGACTGGAAAGTGGCACAGCGGGTCTTTCTGAGTTGATGGGAATGATATATATCACCGTAAGGATGTGACCTGTACTTATATGTCAACCTTTTGAATTGTGCATGTAAGATCAGTGTATTTCACTTTATGATAAATGTCCCTCAAAATATTCCCTTTTGAAATGTTGTCAAAGTGATTCAAAATTGAATGTGAGATCATATAAACAAATACATGCAAACATGCAGCATATTTAGAGAGTAAAACAACACACACACACACACACACACACACACCCTGATCTGTAGACCTGAGCTGGCATTTGTCACACTGAGCATCACAGTGTGGACATTGAACATGATGGCATCACTTGCCACATGGCAACTCCTTGGGTTTTGGCTACACGCATGGCAATTGTTAAGGGTGAGCAAAGTTTTGCAGCTCCACTTGTACTGTTAAAAAAAGTCACGTAATTGGGCTTAGGGAAACATAGATGTTCAGAACCAGACAAGACTCCTCTATTTCACAGATGAGACCAGGCTGTGGTCTCCATTTCATCAGTTATCACTCAAAGGCTGCAAGCCATACCAGTGGTGGTGAGTGGAAAAACAGCCTCTGTCTCTGTGAAATATAGGGAATTGTCTCTATTGTTATTTTATCACTGCTTCTTGCTGTGTACTCCGTAATGAAAAGGTAAAGTTATACTATTAATTGTGATTGGCTGCTATGAAAGAGGAAGTGTCCAGGTACTTTGCTCACAGCATTCCTAATCCAACAACCAACTAAGGTAAGTACTATTATTACCTTTGTTCAAAGATGAGGAAATGAAGAAATAGAGAGGTTAAATGATTTGCAAATACTTGCAAGCACAGAATTGAAACCTAAGTGTTTCATTCCAAAATCCATGTTCTTTCTGGTAAGTCTTGCTCATCCCTTGAACATAAGTTATCTCTTTAAACAATAATCACACAGTTGTGATTCTTCTAGCTATTAGCATAATGTTCTTGGGTTATTTTGGTCTCACCAGGTTTTGTATATAGAGTACTATTATCAGATCTGTGCCTACTCCTAGAATTTTTCTGTTAGCATTTTAATAGTTAAATAGAAGTTTTCATTCTGTTTTTCTTCATAATTTTCAGACAGACAAATTCTTGATCGTTTTATTCGCTCTCACAGTGACATTGACAGAGGGATACAATGAAAACAGAAAATGAAGAAAATCTGTAAATCAATGGAAGCATTAGGGCCTGCTGAGCCATTTTCCCAATCATCAAGGAAAAATAAGATGGAAATTGTTCCAAATACGCTTGATATTCATGAGTTTGTGCATTTTTTTTGGTTTGTTTTTAACAATAAAATTAGATGTCTATAAATTCTTCCCTTCCCCACACCCCAGCATAGCCTTATAGCTTTACAGTAGGTTTTGCTATAAGGTCTTCAACTATTCTCTTTTGGATACTTAATTTGTGGCTTCAATTTTTATTTCCTCTTGGAACCAAGAATATTATGGAAGAGGTTTCTTAATTTTCCAATAATTTGAGAATATTAAATTTTTTTGTTTGAAAGTTAAAAAAGTCTCTGCATTGGGAAACTTAAGGTTTCCTTTAATGCCAACTATATGATTAGTTTGTGTGTTCCATGAATAAAAATGAAAAATTGTAACTAATTTATTATATTTTTCAACTCCTTTATTTTCAGCTCCTCTTTGCCTTCATTGTATACTTGAGCTATTAAATTCTGAAATAATAATACTAAAATATCCCAAAATAAAAATATTTTCATCAATGTGTTCTTGCATTTCTGGGGAAAATATATATAATATATATATTATATATATATATATATATATATATATATATGGCTGCTTTATTGTTTACCTATTAATATTTATGATTCATACAGAGCTCTTCTTTGATAACTTTTCCCTTATATTTTACTCCTTTTAGACCTCATTGATTAATGTTTTTGACATTTAGACCTCATTCATTAATGTTTTTGACATTCAGCTATACTTTAATTGATATTATATTGCTATTAATATCACTTAATATTAATAAACAATTCACAGTGTTTCTTTTTCCCTTTGCATTTACTTTGTATGTCTTTGCCTTCTCTTAAATGGCAATTTTTGTTTGTAATTGTAAATCAGTCCTCTTGGGGCCTCTTGGATCAAGGAAAATTAGCCTTAAGGGAAATCTGACCAAGTTTTGATTTGGGGGATAAACAGTAAAGGAGTAGACAGACAGATTTCAGATAAGGGTCCCATGCTTCCTCTGGTCTCCTTCAAGTAGAGGATGGAAACTCTCGACTGCACAGACTAGGAAAAGGTTGATCCCACTATTGCAAACCCCTCCAGGCTCTGCGTAGCTATCATGCCTAGGTAGCTCCTCTTAAGAATCATAAGCAACAAGTAAACCAGTTGTGAGTCCTTTTGGAAGGATTCCAACATCTGTCCTCCTGGAACTCTTCAACGAGTCTTGAAGTCTGAGGTCTTGGCTATGAACTCCAGCAGGACAGCCTTTCCCTATGACTCTCAGCCTTCTGTTCTATTCTGGGACCAGGTTTCAAGGAGAATGAGGTCTTGCACCTACTCCAAATCTCCAAATATGTGGCTTCGCATATATCCCAGCACTGTATGGGTACCAGGAAGCCACACATTTTTCAGAGATTTGTAGTAAGTCTTCTTTGCCACATTAACAGCCTTCTATTCCTTTCAGGAAGTCCTTGTGGGGAGAGGGGTCATCTCTTCTCTCCCCACTGCCCTGAAAAACAACTGCCAATAAGACTTGCATGGAAAGGCAGCCAGAGCACTAGATTTTCTTTGCATCTCTCTTGGCACCTGTCCTATTTTCTGCTTCCCTTTTATATCTTAGCAGTAATATCCCAGCTGTGGGCCCTCCCTGGTGGCTCATCGGGTTAAAGCACAGCACTAGGGAGCTAGAGCCACTTAAGCATGAGTTCGATCACCACCCGAAGGTGATCCACATGGCGCAGCAGACCTCTGCTGACCTGCCCACTGCTGCCCTCGGCAGTGTATTTCATCCATCTGCCTGTTCTGTTCCCCGCTCTCTATGGTGAATACTCTCACCGCCCCTGCACCTCTGGCCTGTACTCAAGTTCTGTATGCATAAATAAATAAATCATTAAAAAATATATCCCAACTCTGCTTCTTTCAGAGAGGGGTAATTTTCTACCTGTTAGCTAATGTGTGTCCCTCTCTTGTAGTTTTTGGCCCAGTGCTTAAGAATCAGGTTGCTGTCTGTCTGTCTTGTAGTATTAGGGCAGAGTGGTGTGAAAGAAGAGTCCCATCCTACACTAAATCTGCTGGGATCATGGAAATGGAATGTCCAGCCTTGAGAACTATGAGGAATAAATGTTTGCTGTTTATAAATGACCTCACTCATGGCATTTGGTTACAGCAGCTCAGATGAACTAGTACAGCTACCCTGGTTGACCAGTCAAGGGACCTACAGGCTATGAGTGAGAGACTCTTTCTGTCACAAACCACTGAGATTAACTCACTAATACACACACATAACTTATTTAGACAAGTCATCTCTGGAAACCATAAAAATGAAACGAAAGACTTGGTTCAAATCAGTTCTCTCTCTTAAAAATATCCTCTGAGCACCATGAAAAAATGTGTAGTGTTTAAAAGTGATTGTGTTTTAACATAGAGAAGTGTGGTTGTGTTTCTTTTGTATTTTAAAATTTGCCAAATGGTGAAGGTATTTATAACACTGAACACTTCAAAGTTTCTCATGAGGCCAGTGGCCACTAATTTTAATAAGCCAAAGGGTATGAATGATTGCTTTAATATGGTTCCTTCTCAGAGCAGATTGTCAAGATCAGATCAGTCAATGCACTTGACGTGAGTTAATTATGTTGCACTAGTGACTCTTATTATATTTCAAAGAGAGCAATGTCTCAACACAGATAATGATTCTGAAATGTTTTCTCTTGTGGTCTCCCATGACGACTCTTTGATTCCCTTTCTAGCCTCCCGCAAAACTTACTTCCACACACACTCTCAATCAAAAAAATACATATAGCATGTTCTGATGCTTTCGAGAAACATCTGTTCTTTACTTTTAACCCCCTGAGGAAATTGTTACATAAATGTTTAAACTTGTTCTATTTTTGCTTTCAAAATAGAAGTATTACAGCACTTTAAACTGATGACAACAATTTGTAAAATATATATAAGGAAGATGCATGAAAGGGGGTAAATTTTGACAAGGTTGTACTATCAGTCCTTGAGGCCAGCTCCACCTCCCTACAAGAAATGACTCACTCCCCATTTACCTTCCATTGAAATGAGCTGGAATTCTGACACTGGGAATTAATTGCTTTCTAACTAATCAGAAAGAAAGTTCAGTGGGCCTGAAGAGCTATATGGTAGAGCTGTATGGAGGGTGTTTTGAGATTTCTAAGAGGCTTTACTTCACCAGGATGAAGAGGCAGACAAGATTGCTAAAACAATGTAGAACTCAAATCTTTACTGGAGAAAACAGCGCTGTAATTATGCTGTTTCATAAGCAAGAGTCTCAAACTGAAAAGCCTGCAGGGGCTTGGCAGGTGACATACATGAAAGCAATGGGCAGGTGTGAGATGTTAGGGAGTGGTGAGGCCTGTGGTGAACTGGAAAGTGTGTCTACAAGGGGCCGCTGAAGTCATTTCTAGTTAATTATTGCTGATTTAACATATTGGTTGTATAGGGTTCCTGGAAAATCCAGATTTCTTTTTAATTTAGATTTAATAAAATTTGCCCTTTTCAGTGTCCTGTGCTTTAGGTTTTGACAACTGCATAGAGCAACATATCCACCACTGCAGTAATGATATAGAACACAACCCTGATTTTCATCCAGTTTCACTTTTTCTAGAATGTCATATAACTGCAATCCTATAATATGTAACATTCTGTGTCTAACTTCTTTCACTTAACAAAATGAATTTGAGAAAATTTTTATTGGCATGTAATCTATAGTAATTTGTTCCTTTTTATTGCTGAGAGTGGATGTATAGTTTATCTCTTCAATGGTTGATGGACAACATCTATGTAGTCTCCAGCTTTTGGCAACTGTCAATAAAGTTATAAGCATCCATGGACATTTTCATTTCATTTCATGAGTTTCATTTCTTTTGGATAGATATCTGGGAGTGGAGTTGCTGTGTCACATGCATGTTTAACCTTCTAAGAAATTGGCAAACAGTTTAAAATGGCTGCACTACTGTGCGTCCCACAAGCAAGGAACATATCAGCCTCACAGTCTTCCACCTCCTCATCAGCAGTCGGTCTGGTTTTGTGTTCCCTAGAGAAGCCCACAGGGGGATGTAGGTGCACCAATCATTAACTTTTCTTGCTAAATTCTTCTTTTCTCACTTTCTACTGCTGCCCCAGGTAAGGAACTGTTCATGTCCTATTTTAATGCAGGTGTCTGGGTAGCCTTATTTTTGGGACTAATTGGTTTTCCTATGACTTCAACTATCTGCTGGGCACAAGAAAAGTTGTCAATTTGCAATGTGTTGGATTTTCTGTTGTTGTTCATATGAAAGTGGGAATTATACTTCTCTAGCTTTCTAGATCCCTGAGCAGAACTGGTCAGAAATCTGATTTTAATTTGAGGTTTTCTGCCTTTCACAGTTCAGACAGTGTCTACCTGCAGGCCGGTACATATATGATGTGGATTGGCTCTACACATCTATGTGTGAGCTCTGAGCCCAGAAAACAGCTGCATCTAGTGTCTGTCAGTTTTGGGCCCTCTATGTCTATTTAGCCAAACTGAAGGACAACACAATGAGAAACTGTGATGTATACCTCCCATGTTAATTGCAGCCTAAATAGTATCCACAGATGAATGACAAAGGGAATGTGATATAAAGATATGTTGTGATATGTAGATATAAGTAGATATGGTGATAGACATAGAGGCAGTGACAGACATAGATATGAGAGTTAAGTAAATTCTGCCATTCATCACAACATGACGTCTTGAGGGCATTGTAGTAAGAGAAATAAATGACAGAAAAACAATTGCTGTCATCTTACTCAGAGAATCTAAAAAAAGCACAACTCCTAGAAATAGAGTTGTCAGAGGTTAGGAGTAGGTGGTGGGTGAAATGAGCAAAGTACAGACTTCCACTTACAAGATAAGCAAGTTCTGGATGTCAAGTGCAACACAGTGGTCCTATTTACGTCACTAACTTGTCTATTTCATCGTTACTAGGAAAGTAGATCGTAAACATTAGCACAAGAAAAAATAACTATGTGAGGTGATGGATGTTAATTAAGCTTACTGTGATAATCATTTTGCAATATATAAATATATTAAACCATTATGTTCTATGCTTTACATGTACTCAATGTTATCAAATATGTCTCCATAAAACTGGAAAAATAAAATTTTCAAAAGGGTAAATTTTATGGCATTTTAATTATATCTCAATAAGAAATCATAATGTTAAAAATCTTACTGGTTAACATTTATACTTAACTACTTTAAGTAATTAATCAGACATGTTATTAAGCAATCATTATTAGTATTAGCTTTTCAATTTTACTTTATTAGTTTAATCTTTCTTATTTTTATAGTGACTATAAACTCCCATAAAATACCTTGACTAACATTTAATAGAAATATATGGGACTCATTTGGAAAAGGCATAAAATTCGCTAAGGGGAGCTAAAGTAAATCTTGAGTAAATGAAGAAGAATCACAGTCTTATATAGAAGACTCAATAATGTCAAAATGCCATTTTTTCCTAAATTGACCTATAAATTTAATACTAATAGATTTCTAACAATTTGGTCTGGGTGTGTATATATGCATAAATGTAATTTAACAAGAAGTTCTAAGGTTTATTTGGAAAAATCAAAATAGCTAGGACATTTTTGATGCAGTAGATGACTAATTAGAAAAAATTTTCCTTACAAATATTAAAATGTGTCACAAAGTTATCATACTTCACTATGCTATAGGGGCATTGTAAAAAATATATAATAGGAGTTTCTACAAAAAGATTCAAATATAGGCTCTCCCTGTTGGCACAGCTGGTTAAAGCCCAGCACTAAGAAGCTAAAGCCACTTCAGCATAAGTTTGATCCCAGCCTGGGAGGTGATCCAAGCAGACCTCTCCTGACCCACCTGCTGCTTCCTCAGCAGTGTACTTCGTCAGTTGGCCTATTCTGCTACCCAACTCTGTCTCTGGTGAATCCTCTCACTGCCCCTGCACCTCTGGCCTGTACCCCAGTTCTGTCATAAATAAATAAATCTTTTAAAAAAGATTCAAATATACATGGGACTAGGTATATAGTAAAGGTACCAGTATATAAAACTATAGGAAGAAAATGACTAATAAAATAAATGTCATTTAAAAATTAACCTTTGGTACATGGGTGAGCTGGCAGTGGAAACTTCATGGGGACTACACCCGAGATATGAAAGCACACATTGTATTATTACATATAATAAACAATTTTTTAAATACACCAATAGCAAGAAAGAAAAAAAACCTTTGCGGGTGGGGGAGAAAGATGTATCTACACATCACCTTGTTAAAGATAAATTGCAGATGTGGATGAAGTGAAAGTGAATCAACGTAAAATGTAAAATTGAAATCATCCAGCTACTACAATTTTTTAAATCTCTTGGCTAAGGATCCCTTTCTAAACGTTGTAAAAAATAAAATCTTTGAACCAGCTACTAAATTTGTCCACCTAACGATTAAAACCTCAGCAAACATCCACCTTAAAGAACTCCTACTTATAAAAATAAATCCACTGAAAAAAATATTAATAGTATATGGAACAAAATAGTGTAACAAAATATTTAAACATGTTATAATTCAATTAAAAAAATTAACAGTCTCCTTAGTGGAGAAATAGGGAAAGGCTTGAGGTTTTGTTGATGCTGAAACAAGCGATGTTGTCAAGGGTGGGGAAGGGTGCCATCTTGCGTGGCTGGGAAGCACTCTTTGCTAGGGCTATTATAACAAACTACTATAAACTGGGTGACTTTAACAACAGAAATTTATTATCTCCATCCTGAAGGCCAGAGGTAAGCAGCTGAGGTTTTGATAGGGTCCTGCACCCTCTAAAGCCTTTCATGCTGCTTCTAGCATCTGGTGGCCCCAGGTATTCCTGGACTTGTAGATGCATGACTTCAATCTCGTCCTCCTTGTCATGAAGCATTCTCCCTGTGTCTTTGTGTCTTCACATGAACATCTTCCCTATCTGTTCCAAACTTTCCTCCTCTTATAAAGATATTAGTCTATTGATTAGGGACTGTCCTAAGCCAGCATGATCTCTTAGCAACATATTTCAGAGCTCCACATTTGTGAATTTACCTTAATAAGATCTTTGTACAAGGGGAGAAGTTGTGTGTCCAGTTTGTTTTTAAATCAAAGTACTATGTAAAACTGCAGGAAAATGTCAATGACCTGCATAAGGGGCCGTTAAGTAAGTTCAGAATGGAACAGCATGCACCCATTTAGTTCTATATTCATGAATAACAAAGCACACTCTAGACATTTTGCTAAGTGACAAAAGTAGATTACAGAACAAGATATAAATTGTGCATCTTCATGTAAATGTAAACTAAACAAAAATACACAGAAACCCACTCCAGGACACTACTGGAGGAACTGATATCTCACCCAGAGCACTTAAATTTCAATATCTCCACACTTCATATAGGCAATAGGGCTGTATTGAAACTCAGGACAGAGAACCAATGTGGCATATCCTCACACAGAAATGGCTGGACCCCAGATCAGCTATGAAGCCTCAGGTGAGCTCATCCTCCGTGTATTTGTTTTTTCACATGTAAATAAGGGTCATAACACTTAAGAGAGTTACCCCAAAGATTAAGCTGATTAAGAAATATTGTGGAGCAATTACCAAAGGCATTTATTCTTCAACTCTGCTATACACACTGCTAGGCTACAGGAATACAGCAGGAAAAGAGGTAAATTTCCATCCATGAAACTTAGTTCTCAAAGGGAGAATGCTGATAATAAACTAATAATTGTATGTTTGGTATAGTGACAGTTCAAGCAAAAGTATGAAGAAAACCATGTGCATATAACACACATACCAATATCCCCTACTTTTCAAAATTTTGCTTTATATCACTTAAATTTTATGAATTATTCACTAACCTTTTACTAACTTAAAGATATCAGAGGAGAAATTTTGCTTTAATGACAAGACAAAAAAAAAGTGAAAATAGTGGTTAGCATTTCTTTTACAAAAAAAAAAAAAAGAGGGAACTCTCAAGAAAGGCATCATCAAGCTCCTCCTCTGGGAACTACTTTATACAGATCATGTATTTACCCTAGAATTTTTGTTGTTTATGTTAGTGTTATTTAGGTTTTATGTATTATTTGGTAAGTAATTTGGGGACCTATAAATATGATAATTGCTTCTTCAATTTACACTATTTAGGTTTATGATAGTGTTCATAGGGATACTCTACTTCCAGATAGCAAAGGATGTATACCATGTAAATAAATTATACAGGGTGCAATTCAGGAGTATGAAGAAAAATGCAGCAGCCCAAGGATAGAGAGGCATGAAGAGATGCCATTTTAAGTGGAATGTGTGTGCAGATCTCTGTAGATTGCCTTGAGCTCATTCTAGACAGTAAAGAGAGGAGAAATGACTTGTGGGTATCTGGAGGAAGGACTTTCCAGATGGAGGGAACAAGGACAGAGATTCTGCATGCTCTAAGAGAAAACTACTGTGTTCCCAGAGAAGCCAGGGGAGAAGAGTAGGCTTTGAGGTCAGACATCAAAGGGGGAAATATTGGAGTCTCTGAGGTCATTTGAGTGAGATGACAAGCATGGCAGGGTTTTGAATAGAAGGTTCAAAACGTCTAATTTCTGTTTAAAAAGATGACTCTTGGGCCCTCCCTGGTGCCACAGTAAGTTAAAGCACAGCACTAAGAAGCTAAAGCCACTGCCGCGTGAGTTCAATCCCCACTGCCCCGGAGGTGACCCACATTGCGTGGCAGACTTCTCCTGACCCACCGGCTGCTCCCCTCAGAGGTGTACTTCGATGATATGCCTGTTCTGCTCCCCACTGTCTCTGGTAAATCCTCTCACCACCCCTGCACCTCTGGCCTGTACCCCAGTTCTGTATGCACAAATAAATATTAAAAAAAAAAAAAAAAAAAGACCCTCCCTGGTGGTGCAGCGGGTTAAAGCACAGCACTGAGAAGTCAAAGCCACTTCCGCATGAGTTCCATCCCCACCTGCCCCGGAGGTGACCACATGGCGTGGCAGACCTCTCCTGACCCGCCCGCTGCTCCCCTCAGCAGTGTACTTAGTCGATCTGCCTGTTCTGCTCCCCACTCTGTCTCTGGTGAATCCTCTCACCCTCCACATCTCTGGCCTGTACCCCAGTTCTGTATGAATAAATAAATAAATCTTTAAAAAAAAAAAAAAAGATGACTCTCTACATAGATATTGCAGGGAGGCCAAAATTAAATCAGAGACTAATCAGAAAGCTATTGTCATGTCTCTAATCAGGAAAGACACGAGTAGCTTAGGCTAGGAAGTACTGGTGGAGAAATGTGAGGAGTGCTAGATATTTCCAGGGTAGAATGACAGGATTTGTTGGAAGACTAATATGTGTTTGTAAGAGAAAGAAGGAAGAGAGATGATACCAGGGGGCTTTCCCTAACCAAGAAAAACGGATTTGCTCCCTGGGATAAAGAAGATGGAGAAGCAGTGGGATTTGACATTCAAGGGTTCAGTTTCAGACAGTGGATTGCCCTCGAATATAATTATTAATTGCATCCTGGATGCAATGATGAAATGAAAAAGAAGTATTTCAAAACCAGAGTTATTTCCTCTTTGTTCAATGGCCATCATTTCCTTCCCACCCCACCCCCCAAATCACATCAGCATCAGTTACCGCCCCATGTGATGAGATTACGTGAGAGGAGGAACCTACCCTGGTACTCCAGTTACAAACCCTGGCGCAGTGGGAGGGAAGCCACCACCTTGGGTAGAGCTCATCAGCATTCGCTGCTCCTAGCAAGAAAGCTGTGAGATGTTCTTTATGCGGCCTCTCTCTGATCAGTAGTATATCCTAGAGGACAAAGTGGGCACAACTGTAACAGATAAAGCGGTACTGGCAAGTTTTGCTGTCTCATACCATGAATTGGAGAAGAAAAAGAACAAGTTCTGCTTTGGGATGGTTAGAAACAGCTCATGTTAACAGGTAAGAAAAGATGGTCTCCTTTCCCTGGCTTTTTGAAAAATATCATAGAATTTTCTAGAATTCTGCTTAGGGTATAGGCGGAGAGCTGCTTGTTGTAAAAAATGGTTATTGTATGGTAACTGTTTACACTGTCAAGGAAGCAGATTCTGCTCAAGAGGAGGTAAAGCAAAGCATGTCGTAGTCACTGTGGAGTCTGACCACACTCCCCTGGCCTGGCGTCAACATCAGCTGTAAAATGCGCTGGGCTCAGTCTGTGAACTGGCTGTTGCTATGGAATTTTACCACTGTAATCATAACCTCTGACTTGATAAGTTAATTATACTTAAAATTAAAAAAGACTTTGAATAAATCTGACAAATATCATGAGGGCTTTTTATTAATGTAAAAGTAAAACTCTTTTAGAAGAACTTTTTGAATAAAAAGAACACCCGTCAAAAAGCTATAAAGAAATACCTATCCATTTGTAGATATAGACACGATAGTCATCTTCAGATCTGGTCAATTAAAGTTCTGCATGTCACCAAACATTTTGGCTTGAAGACTTTATTTATATTGAAGTGTATATTTATTTTTCTTACTGTCCTGATGATTAGGTATCTATTCTTTCTTCTCATGGTCCCATATCATGAATCATTCTTTTTCATATTAGCAGGAAAATAAGCCTTAGATTTCCAACTCAACCTTTCAACCTTCTTAATGGGTCCATGTGTTAATAAAATATCATAATTTTGCCTTGATATGACCAAGAAAAAAATCTTTTAGTTTTGATGAAGAATTTAGTTTTTGGCTATTGAAAGGAATAAACTGTAAGCATAATACTAAGTTAGCAAAGACTGACAAACCACTTATAAGATTGGGTCATTACTATACCTCCCCAAAAGGTAAAAGAAACCATTAAGTTATAGACTAAGTGTCACCTTCCAGTCCTTGACATAATCATGTCCAATGGGTCAGTCACCTTTTTTCTTTCCTCTTGAAACTACAGGTGCCAGTGAGAATGCTTTGGGCTAAAAGTCATAGATAATTCTGAAACATTTAGAAACTGATTATCATGCAGTATAAATTTGGTGGTAGAGAGTTTGCAAAAGTTGGTTAATTTGATCATTGACAGGCATATAGAGGCCACATCTGAGGCAGGACAGTTACTTAGTCTTCTCTTTTACTTCATTTTTAAAAAAATATTTATTTATTTATGCATATAGAACAGGGGTACAGGTCAGAGGTGCAGGGGCGGTGAGAGGATTCACCAGAGACAGAGTGGGGAGCAGAACAGGCAGATCCACGAAGTACACTGCTGAGGGGAGCAGCAGGCGAGTCAGGAGAGGTCTGCCACACCATGTGGGTCAGCTCCCTGGCGGGGTCGAACTCATGTTGCAGTGGCTTCTGGGAGCTTCATAGTGTGGAGCTTTAACCTGTTGCACCACCAGGGAGAGCCCTCTTTTACTTCATTTTTAAAATCATGAAAATCTTTCCCAGAAGTCCTTAGCGAACTTCCACTCTCATTTGATTGACAAAAAGTGTCTTGTGTTCATAACTAATCCCAAACCAGCAAGAACAGCAGTTTTCCACGACACTTTTAGACCCACAATTCACTCCTTGAAATTAGAAAAAGCCCCCCCTCTCCTGAAGGACATGGACCCCCTTACACCTACACAGAAGCAGAGGGGAGGTGGTGGAGATGGCTGCTGGGTAGAAAAGAGTGGGCCAGAATATTCCCGTGGCACCTGCTCTGGTCTTCTTATCACCTTTGCTGTTCATTTGTGGTTGCTTTGCTTATTCCTCACCCTCTACCTCTCTTTAACATGTTGGGATTTTATTAATAGTACTTAACCTGGACCACCTTCTCCGTGTAGACACGCTGCTTAGCAAAGTTCTTCTAGTCCTGTTGTTCTACAGGCATACTGGCAACCCTCCAAACAGAAAACTTCAGCTTTGTTCAGCTCCATATTTGGATATCTAACCTCTCATTTGACAGCATCTTGAGCACAATTTTCAAAACAGAACTTTTCAGTTGCTGCATACCAGCCCTTCCCAAGCTTCCCATCTTAGTAAATCTACTTCCCTCTGCCTCATGCTTCAGAACCTCCTAACTCAACTTCCCAAACTACCCATCACAACCACTTTTCTTTTGTTCAGCATGAAATCTAGCGTGCTGTTCTGAGTGCTCAACAAATATTAGTTGAAAATTGATCGAATATGCTGATGTGGCACATACCTTGACTGGAGGGTAGAAACATGAGGTTAGAAAGAGTTTGAAGGCAATAATTACAACATCCTGATAAAGAGGATCTCTCTGGGATGAATCAAAAGAAACATCAGCAGTGCTTTCTGAGAGGTAGCATGCCACTCTTCTTCCCCAATTCAAACCTAATCAACCAATCATTTGATAGCACTTCTATGAGCATTAAGGGAATAGTGAACATGGAATCTTACATTTACTTGGAGCTTCTCTCAGTCTCTGTAATGCTCCTGGAAGCAATGCTATCTTTGATGGCACGGCACAGTCTACATTCTGAACGTGTCCGATCTTGTCTGCTAGCGTGGTGCACAATATGAATTGAAAGTGTAATGCGTGATCTGGATTTTCTCTCAGTAAGGCTTGTGATGAGTGACTACTGAAATTAAGAGCTGATGGATATTGTTGGTGTCGTTTCCATCATCAGTGACACTGTTTGCCATGATGTTGGAAAGATGGACACTATATGAGTCAGCTCCTGCTGTGTGACAGGCAGCTACAAAGACTTGCCTGGTGTACAGTAATGAGTATTTATTTCCCATATGTATGCAGCTTGGCTGAAGTGACTCCGCTAGGCTGGGCATTACAGGAGTAGCCCTTATTCACGTTGTCAATCTGTCTGGGTTTAGTGGGGGGTGACTCTCCTCCATATAGTTTTATTCTGGGTCCTGGCTTAAGAGACAGGAGCTACCCAGGGGAACTTCTTCTCAGTGCCAACAAAAAAATACAGGAGGGCAAAGTGGAAACACTTGAATTCTCTTAAAGTCTAGGCTGAGAAGTAGCACACTGCCTCCTGGGGTGGCTAGTCAAAGTCCAAAGTCAAGGACACAACATGGTATCAGTGAGAGGATTTCTGGAGCTACAGGGGAAGGGGCATTGATACAAAGAAGGGTGATGAATTATGGCAATAATTCCTGTACTATACATTAAATAGGAGAGCGAAGTTGGGCTCAACCTGAACTGAACAAACCCAGGATGGGGTTGTGTCTCCCTCTCTTTTACTGTCTGCTTCTACTGTGAGTCAAAATATACTTCATGGTCTCTTTAGAACATGACACCCACTATAAGTTCCATTCCTTCCAAATCCATTCCATTTGTTATCTACTCAGGACTGCCCAGACTACTTCCTGGGCTGGTGCTCTGGATGTTGATTCCTCTAGTATGGTTGTTATGGGAAACACTTCATTTCACATCTGCTGACACAATTTGCTATGTCTCTAAAATTAAAAGAAGAAGAGAGAGACTTGTACTCTGATGGCTGTAAAGGATAATGAGTAATTTATTCAGAGCTATATACAAATCAGACTATCGTCTTGCAGACAGAATCAATAATATAATTTGAAGCCCACACACATTTACAAATGCTAACACTCCAGCGCAGCTGGGTTGCCATGGGCAACTACAGCATGCCAGATCGTGATCTGAAACAGGCCAATGTTTCCCAGCCTGGTAAGCAGACAGACTCCCAGGGAGCAGGGAGGTTAGTGTTGGCTCTGATCTGGTCACCACACAATGCATCCTGTGATAGTTTGGATTAGTTCTTGTCTGAACTGCTCAGCTTTTTAAAGATCCTATTTGCACAGGTCTTGTTCACTCTATCTTTGTGTCCGGGGTTAAGCAGGCTGGGAGATGGTGTGCAGGCATGTGAAAAAGTTGTATGAACTAGAGCAGAAAAGGACAAACCTCACCCATAGACACTAGCCCTTTGGGCAGTGAAGTAGGGTGCTCACATCAAAGACCAGTGGCAGGCTGGGCCCAATGGGTCTTCGACACAAGAAGACCTGTACCTTGCAACACTCTGAATACTTCCATATGTTTAACATTTACTTTTATTTTTTTTACATTTACTTCATTTTTGCCCCTATGAGATGGGTTCTATGGTTACCACCTTACTCTTGGGAAAATTAAAACATATAAACCGTGTAACAACTCCATATGCTACTGACCCAGTAGCATAGGTGGTGTGTCCACACAATTCCATATCCTATCCATGATGATGATGGAAACTTCAGTCCCTCTTTCTGAGAGTTCCAGTGTTCTCATTCATTTCACAAAAGGGCTTCACTGCAGTCCCCATGTTCCAAAACCGTCCCTACCCCTTCCCTACCTTAGTCATCCAAATCCTGTTCCACTCAGTTCACCTCCAGTATTCCTCCCTCCCCTCCTTTCACCTTATCCCAGAGAAGTATGGTCTGACAGTTTGTTGGGTGGTGCCAGCCATTACTGGGGCAGGAGAGGGATATAAAGGCTTTTCTCTAGAATAAACACTGTTTTTTAAATTACGATGAAATAACCAAGAGTAAGTACTCTTCAAGGGGTTTCACAGGCTCCATAAACTTGATTCTTACATGCAACATCCAAGATAGTCTGAAGGGGTCACGTTTAATTACCCAATAATCCTCAACACTAAAGACAACAATCTCCCTCTACTGAATGGGGGTAGGAGGTGCCATTGTTTGCCTATAACCTCTAGCTACACCTGTGAATGGGATAACTGATCTAACTGTGTGTTCCTTTTTCCAAAGTTCAAATTATAGGCCCACAAGATGAAATATTACAAGCTCCTTTTGCCTTATTTGACAGAGAATAGTTTCTCTGTGATTTCTGTATTTCAAAATGATCCAGTAAGCATGATCTCTAAACTAAGGCACTTTGAGCAAGGGACTAACAAGTTTTAACTTGCTCTGAGTACAGATACAAAAGGGTAGAGTGTTTAAATACAAAAGTCTAAAGTATAGTACTACATTTGTATCCTTAAAATGGAAGCACATGGAAAAACCATCAATCTCAGGTAACTTTTATTGATTTTCCTGAGCAATCCCCATAATACTGTTGCAAAATTAACAGTAATTAGGATTATTGCTTAAACAATTTGTCATTTATATCAAATTACCATGCACTACAGTAAAAAAATACAACGACTGATTCACTTTGTTTAAACTTTATCTAAATACAATCTTTAAGTTCCATAGATTTTGTCTTACTAGCTCATTACTTAATTTTTATTTTGTTCTTTGAGATCTAAAAATGTTTAAGAATTATTGTTTCTGGAACTGAATCTAAAACTGGAAGCCCTTTCTTTTCCTTTTCCCTTTCCCTTCCTTCCCGTAACAAAAGGGCTCAACTTTCTGTGTTCCATCTTGGTCACTTAAGGCAAATAGAGTGACTCTGGTGTTTTCATACAGTGCCCCGAAACGTCCTTTTCTCCTCTGAGAAGGTAACACCTTAGACCACCACATGTGCGGTGCTGAGCTGTGGGGCTGGGGTGGGAGCCAGTCTCCTGACCCCCACCCCTATGGATGTATCTTTGGAGGGGCCTGGCCAGCATCCTGAACGCGGATGCGATCCTGGGGGAGCCGGCAATGCAGCGAGCTCAGACTTGCCCCGCTGGACATTCGCCTTTGAGCAAGCAGGAGTCGTCAAAAGCTGACCCCCCCGCCTGGCTGCTGCGGGCCTGCCTCACCCGGCAGAGGAATCGCAGCCACTCCATCGGAACGGAGGACCTGGCCCAGGGGAGAACGCCACCCCCCCACGTGGACCTGACTCGGAGCCTGCGGATGGAAAAGGTAAGGGGGCAGCAAAGAACTACAACTTTTTTGGTGTTGCTATAACTTTTTATTGAGGTGACATTGGTTTATAGCGTTGTCTGTATGTTGGAAGTATAGTCTGAGTGTCCCAGCACCCTGCAGGTGCTGCCATAGTACACCCACTGCCAAACCCTGTAGGCCCCACCCGCTTACACTGCGCTCCCTTCCCGCTCTGTTCTCCCCCCTCCTCTCCCTTTCACCTCTGGGTGCCTCAGTTTTATGTCAGTAAGTCATGGTTTAGTTTTTAAGTTTGGCTTTATCTCTCTGTATTTTACATTTTGACTTTATCTCTCTGTATTTTACATACAAATGATACCATTGGTATACCTCTTTTGCCTCTGACTTACTTGACTAAGAATAATTCATGCTGCTAAGAGGGCTACATGCCAATGGGTCATGCATTACCTCAGGAAGGGCTCTGGGACTGTCTGGCACCCCCTAGACCACAGGCAAAAGGTTAACTTTCCACCAATGACCCATTGAAAGCCAGAGTCTACATTAGGCGTGCTATGGCCTTGTGCCACAGAGGTCCCATGTTGCATTTTTGCTGTCCTGTCTCCACTCTCTCTCTCCAATGCACATACCTCCCAGAGCAGCCCCTATAACCTACAGGGGTCCCCACTTTTCTTCCTCTCTCTCCTTTCTGCCCCTACCAGCATTTTCCTTTCTTATGTTCAACTTCATTGCAGTATCATTCTTTGCTTTCCAAGGTCACAACTGCTCTTTTGGATGAACCAGATTCCTGTTAATCATTACAGTTGTGAATAAATTCCAATTAATCCATTTCATTTCATTTCAATTCAGCAAACATTTATGGAGCATTATCATATGCTGAGCTATCTAGACAATTCAACGTTAAATAAAATCCAGACCATCAAGACTTCAAAGCTAGCAGTTTTTCCTGAAGGGAAATGTTTTAGGTGGTACCCTGATGAGGTTTTGAAATTTTTAATTCAGTATATTTATATAAATGTACAATAGAAACCTGACAAGTGCATCACATCTACGATTTCAGGATTACTACTATTTAGAATGAGACTAAAGAAGGTAGCATGTCTATTTCAGGAAATTTTGAGTAAGTAATAGAAATGGCATAAGTTTATGCTGATTTTGGGCTCATGGCTAATTTTAAGGAGGCAAGAGCTCGGCAGGAGAAGAAGTGATCTATCCCAAAGGCACTTGCTTCTAATGGTGAGAAAGGGAATGGGAAATTATTTCCAATGTGGGAGACAAAGAAGGCTACATGGGATGGGCTTCAAGGATGACTGGTTTTCCCTAAGTTGCGTGAAGTAAAATCCCTTCCCATGGAAGGGATAATGCTCCATAAACACAAGCCAAGACAGCGATAAAAGTAAACAGGATTCATGGAGCTGAACGAGAATGAATATTAGACAGTGGGGTTGGAAATGGGTCATCAGGAGCTAAGGATTGCATGCTGTTCCTTTTGTTGTGATGATTTATGTTGTCCTCAAGGCAGGGATGTAATCTACTGGGATCCAACCAGCATCTGAAATGTCTACTCTGGTCCTCTGCCCATTTTTTAATGAGGATGTTGTGTTTCGCTTTTGAGTTGCATGAGTTCTTTATATATTTTGGATACTGGCCTTCTATCTTCTCCCATTTAGTAGGATGGCTTTTCACTCTGTTGATAGGTCTCCTGAGCTTTAAAGAAACATTTTAGTTTGGTATAGTCCTCATTTTTTACTTTTGCTTTTGCTGCTTTTACTTTTCTTGTCAAATTAAAAAAAAAATCACTCTCAAGACCAGGTCAAGGAACTTTTGCATGTGTTGTCTTCCAGAAATTGGGTGATTTCATGTCTTATGTTCCAGTCTTTAACCTATTTTTTGTTAATTTGTGTATATGGTACGAGACAGTGATCCAATTTCAATCTTTTGCATGTAGCTGTCTAGTTTTCCCAACTCCAGTTATTGAAGAGACTTTCATTTCCTGACTGTATATTCTTGGCTTTCTTGCTACAAATTAGTTGACTGTATTGTGTATGGGTTTATTATTTCTGGATTCCATTTTGTTCCATTGATCTATATTTTGTGTTTTATGTGAATTCTATACTGCTTTGAGTGCTATCACTTTATAATACAGTTTGAAAACAGGAACATGGTGTCTCCAACTTTTTCTTCTTTCTTAAGATTTCTTTGACTATTTGAAATCTTTGGGATTACTTTGTTTTTTTTTTTCTGACAAAAAAAATCATTGAGTTTTTGATGTGTATTGCATTGACTCTGTAAACTACCTTGGGTAATATGACCACTTTAACAAATATTAATTCTTCCAATCCATGATCATGGAATACCTTGCCATTTATTTGTATCTTCATCATTTATTTCCATTAATGTCTTAAGTTAATTTCTAAATATTTTATTCTTTTTGATGCAGTCATATATGGGGTTGTTTTCATAATTTCATCAATATTGATAGTTCATTATCCATGTGTAGAAATTCAACAGATTTTTGTTTTTTATTTTGAATACTGCAACTTTGCTGAATTTCTTTATTAGTTCTAAAAGCATTTTGATGGAATCTTTGGAGTTTTCTACATATATCTGCCATCTATAAATAATGAGTTTTACTTAAATGTCTTTTCTTTCTTCTTTCCCCCCATTCTTCCTTATTTTCTTCTTTCCTTCCTTTTTTCTTTCCTTCTTTCTTCCTTTCCACCTACCTTCTCTGGCTAGGACTTCTCTGGCTACCACTTCTACTACTGGATATAAGTGGTGAGAATGACAGACCTTTTCTTATTCCCGACCTTAGAGGAAAATCTTCCAAATTTTCACTGTTGACTATCATGTTAACTGTGGGTTGCCATATATTACCTTTTGAGATATGCAAATATATTCAGTCCTATGATGTATCAAGCACAAGTCCCTTGGTCACCAGAGCTAGCTGATCAGGAGACACTACCTGGGTGGCAGTGCAAAAACCATGGCACCAGATAAGTATACAAATTCTTTCCCAGCAGATATTGGCACTATGGAATACAACCAAGGGTGGGATTTGAAACAAGATTGTTTCTCAGCCTCTCCTACCCCCTTGATGTGCCTTTTTACTTATTTACCTGATGTATAGGAATCATTCCGCTAGTTTTTAGATTATTTTTTCCCCTAGAGGGGAATTGTTTCTTATGTAAATTGCATGTTCAGTGTTTGTATATGAGAAGAGGTGAGTTCAGGATTTTTCCTACATCAACACTTTTACCAGAACTTAGCCTGGGCTTTTGATCTTTTGGTTTAACCAGTTTGGCAAGTGAAGTTACTCCAGCCATATTGCCAGTAACCAGGCTGTGTCTGGCTGGGTGTCTCTGAGCCTGTGGCTCCACATTGCCTCCTAAAATAGCTATAGGATCTGAAGCTTCTGGCATGAAGTTTGTGTGGGATGGTGTAGAATCAAGGCTATGTCGGAGGATGTGGAATGATGCCACTTCAAAGGAAAAGGGGTGGTCTAAGCAGCACATATTTAAACTAGCTATAAGCATTCAGGCACACAGCAGCTATTTTTAATTTGTACTAGAAACTACAAAACCCAGGGTTGCTCACAGAGTAAAATACTGACTTGGGATATAGGAGATGAAGACTTTCTGTTCCAGCAAGAAGTCTGAAACACAGTAAATGCAAGCTTAGCCCATTGGGAGCTGGTTTACATTTATCATCATTATTTCAGACTTGGTTCATCTTTGAGGGCTTCATTCTTGGTTCCACACAACCTTAGGTCATCTCACAAGATTTGATCGCAAAGAGATATTTAGAAATTTCTTTTTCTCAATAAGATGTAAGAGACTGGTAATAGCCTAAATTTATTTTTGGAGAAGAAGTACTTCAGTAAGACTGAGTACCTTATTGCAAAGGAGGAAACTCTAGGTGGACTCTGCCAGTAGGGAGAAGAGCATGCACCATGCAGCGGGATCTCCTTGACATGGTTAAGGAGGTTTATCTGCCTATGCATACACTCAGATTTGGTCTATGTTACTTAAAAGGAAATATTTTAAATTGGAAAGGACCTAATCAAATTTCCTTCTCTTGTAAATAAGAAACTGAAGTAATACTGAAGTAACTGAAGGGCAACTGGACAGGTACTTTCTGAGTATCTACTGTAAGTCAGACACCATGCTTAGCACAAGGGAAGCAATGATGTAGTATCAGCCCTCCATTTCCCAAAATCACATTGTCCCTCTGTCACACAGACTCAGGGTGGAGTCTTGCTTCTGTAAGTTGGCCTGTCACTGTGCACAGGTGCACAGGGCCCTAGGATGGGCAGTGTTGTAAAATATCCTTTCATCTGATACAACTATAAATAGTAACTGATAATTGGTTTCTATTGAGACTAGGAATGGTGCTGAGGGGTCTCAGACCCAAAATGGAGCTAAATGGAAAACTATTTCTTGAATGAAGCAATTGTCACATCCTTGAAATCTTGATAGACAAGGTTAAGATCTGGAAACCAGGGATTGGGAGTTCAGGTCCCGGAATTTTATGGCTGTAAGCTTCTCTCAATTCTATTAAGTTCAGCAAATAATTGGTGAGCAACTATTTGTGCCCATTACTGAGAAGGGAACCAAGTACACAGAGGTGAACAAGAATTATGCTAACATGAGAGTCTTGTGGCAAGGCAGCTTTGATTTTCAAACTGCTGTTCCTAGACTGCAGTGGGTCATGAAATCTGTTTAGTGGGAAAAAAGCACAATGCAGGGAGAGAAAAAATAATTAAAGAGAATAAAAAAAACCACAAGAGTCATTAAGGATAAAGTGTTTCACAAGACCATGATTCTCAAACTTTCTTTCACAGCACAATCCTTAGTGAGAATCTGGTTGAGTTTTTTTAGTGTATACACACACACACACACACACACACACACAAATATATATGTATTTCAATGTGTATGTATATTTATTCATCTTATACATTATATAAATATATTTACTCACACAAAAATTTTTTGTAACATATATATGTACATAAATGTTATGTGTTATGTATCTACATAAAATTGTGCTTTAATACACATATATAGAATGTATGGCATGATATATACACCCATAGAAATACATACATACAGACTCTTATTCAGGATTGTGATATAAAAGAATGATTGAAAGTTGTGGAAGGGGTGATATTTCAGGCCTGTGTTGCCTTGGTAGAGTCCCAACCAATGCATAATGAGTAGACATGTATCAGTTATCTGTTGCTGCAAGAATGCTGGATAACAAGCAACCACAAATTTAATCTAACAATAAGCATTGATTTCCCATATGCTAATGGAAAAGGCTAGCAGCTTTATTAATGTGGCTGATTGGCCACACATCTGGAAACCAGCAGGCTATTAGTTGATCTAAGATGTATTTGACTGAAATGACCTGGAGCAGTTTGTCTTGTTCTGTTGTCTCTCATCTGTTAGCCAACTAGCCTTGGCACGTTGTGATACTGATGGCATGAGCACAGGTCAGGCCCATTTGTAAAAATACTTATTGAGCCTCTGTTTGAGTATGTTTCCTAATTTTCCATGACCTAAATAAGTCACCCAGTCATATCTGTAGACAAGATGGGAAGATATTTCGGAGTCACTTGGCAAAGTCATTACAGCACATTTCACAGTATGTGAAGGATTTCTAAACAATGGATTGGCTTCCACTTATCCTGTTCCTAGACTATTGGCCTTCCCTTCTTTGCTCTTGGCTCTCAACATCTGATGGCTAGAATTCCAGAGAATATGGTAGTTAAAATTCTGTTTTCCCTTTTTAGTCTAATGGATAGAAAAGTTGAAGTAGCAATGGTGTTCCCTCAGGTATTAAACTAGAAAGAGGATACAGGGTGTGAAAGGAGGGATTTGGCATCTCCTGGCAAGGTAGGGCTGAGGTGGAGGGCAGTTAGGAGAAAAAGAAGTGAGAAAACTTGCAGGTAGGCCTTGGTCACAAATGATGATGTACCTGCTGTTCAACTCTATACTTTGTTCAAGTGGGTAGTTTCAATCAATATGTTCTAGGAATTGGATGAGTTAGTCCCATTTCGAATATAGAAAGAAACTAAGTTCACACTAATTAGTTGTGTGGCAATAGACAAGTTTCTTATCCCTCTAGGCCTCAGTTTCCCCACTGTCTAGGAAGGATGTGACTATAAGTGTTCTAAGGTACCTTCCTGCTTAGTCCTCTGTCACTTTCCCCATTGTCCTGCTGATGGTACACCTACTTTGCTTATATTCTCGATCCTCCCTCCAGTACTTATGAGAGAGTGTGTGAACACACCTTAGCATTTTCCCTACTAAAAAAAGTGCTATTGCCTCAGAATCCTTCTCATTGTTGTACTAAGTCCCTTTGTAACAGGGTGGTCCCCAGGAAAAGGGGAGGTTCCAGGTTCCCCACCCCACCCAAAAGAAGATGGAACTGAGCAGAGAAGAGAAGAATCTGGAAAGGAGACTGAAGAGGATGGAAGCAAGATAGGGAGCCAGAAGGAGACCTGAGTGAGGCACATGTAGCAGAGACATGTGAAGAAACTGTTTCTTGTCCCTGAATTGGTTGAAGCAGATGTGGGTGAGAGACCTATGGGGAAGTTGACTATGGCGGCCTTTATCTTGATTTTGATTTTGCTCTTCCCTCCCTCCAGAATTGTCTGGCCATTTCTGGCCCTTTTCTATGGGTCCCCACCAGAAGGTGCTTCAGTCTTGTGACAGGCTTTCAGGCCTTGCTTTGGGCAAATCCCTTTGGGTAAACTTTTACCCAAGAGATATCTGATTTAGAAACTATATTCTTTATCTTTTCTGTATTGCATACTAATTTTATTCAAGTTCCTTGCCATTAAAGGTCCTGTATGTTTTATCTTGATGCGGCAGATGGCAGAACCTATTTAGAGCAGGCAGGTTTGGGGGTTCAGGGATGCCCCTTTCTCTGCCCTGTAACACCTTTAGTTCATCAGTGTGCACAACCAGCATCTGCTTGACCATATTTATTTGATTAAAGTAGAGAGGCAGCTCTTTCTCTCTCTCTCTTTTAAACCACTAGGAGGCCATGGAATCTACCCAAGCAGCTGTAAAAGCAGCAATGTTTTTATTTTAGATTAATTTAGAGAAGCAAACTGGGAAATACATGGGTGGCTCTTTGCAGATTTGGATCCTCTTATAAGCTTACATAAACTGTAAAACATCCTGATGGCAGGAAGTTTTTAACACTGAGGCAAGGGAGTGGATTCGACTTTTTAAATGTCACCATTACTTTTAGCTCTTTGAAAAATAACAAAATGAGAATACCTCCAAGTAAAGGAAAATTTGAGGTCCTTATAGGGGATCAGCAACTTGCTTTGAAACAATCCACTCTGATGTTTAGTCTCTAGAAGAGAAGAGAAGCAAGTGAGAGTGGACATTAGAAGTCCACTCCCTTCCAAGGTCTACTTATCTGTCTTTGTTGCCTCAGGCCCTGGTCAGGTACCTCAGACAGAGGCCGGTCAGCATAACGTAGAAATGTGTAGTAAGTAAGTGGGCACACAGATCACCCCTGTGGTGTTCCTGGGCCTAGCATTTTTTAGTAGTGAGAAGCTGGGCAAGTTAATTGGTCTCTCTGTGCCTCAATCTCCTGATCTGTAAAATGACCATAAGGGTCATCTCCTTCACAAAATTGTTGAAAAGATTAATGGAAACCTACAGGCACATATCCAGTGGCTGACTTTAATAAGCTCAATAAAGGTTAGGTGTTAGTGGCAGGACTGCCTGAGGCTGCATTAATTATTTTTTTCAATGAAATCCATTTTTTCCCATCTTCCTGCTTTGTAGCTAAAAAGACAATCTTTTTTAAATCTTTACTTACAGGTTAAAAATTTCCTGGAAGAATCATGCCAGCCTTTAATTCTTTTATTTTTTTTAATTTAAGCTCTTCCCTTGATTATGCAGTGATCTTTTTCACACCAGAGCTTTAACCATCTAGTTGGAGAATTCCTGTAGCTTTTCCGTTTGCCCCTTCATCAGGACAACCTGCCATGGGATGTCCTAAATTTCCATCCCAAGCCTGGAGTTACTGTCTGCTTTAGAATCTTAAGAACACAGCATCGTATCTGTCTATTTTCTGAACCTATAGGGACAATCACTCTAGAACAGATTTCAAAAGGATACTTTATTCGATTAATTAGTCAATTCCCTTGTTGTAGATGTGAAATTACCCCTAAACCATCCCGACTGAGGAGACTCTTACAGTGAGAAGCAGCAAAGAGGTAGGTTGTAACAATAGGAGAGCTCATTTGCAATGCAAATGAGCAACCAGCAGGCAAATGAACCCTTATGGGAAAACCACTCTAATCATAAAAACTGCTTGCGCTGGGAAGACTGCAGTGTAAGGACAAGCAGAATCATAGCTCCATGAATCCCCTCTAATATAGGATATTAGAATCATCCAGGTGGTTTTCTAGGAAATTGCATTTGAATAAAGCAAAATGCATTGCTGGGCAGTGGATAATATCTTTAAAAATTGATTCCACAATTGTGGACTGAATTATTTATGGTTGTCGCTGTAGCTATGATAGTTTGGAAATAAAAGAGTCAGGCTTTTCTCTGTTTTTATTTGTAGGAAAACAAGTCATTCAAGCATTTTAGTGATACAATGTGACTTGCTGTCGATGGCAGTTAAGAATTTTCAAGCCCTGCCAAGCACAGGAGTACCCAGAAGGGACATATGTTTTCTCTGCTTTGTGTTCCAAATTTGCCTTAAAAACATGCAATTATGTGAAGGCCTGATTTATATTTTCAAGGAAAAGCACAATAATGACTCCGTTTTGTAGCTGTGTTTCTCAAAAACGTATTTATATTGCTGCCTTTTCAAAAGACTTGGCTAATGATCATTGGATTTTCACTTTCCATCATGACATATGAAAATTTGATGAGGTCTGTGAGATTTAAGAACTGATTTCTTAAGTGCAATGGAAATTTAGTTAACATAGTTTTGTACTGAAAGCCTGAAAAATCTTCTGTAGTTACCTTTCATCCCAATCCAGGTATATTTGTAACCAACAGTCAAAGCTGGATGAGAATGTACAGACCAAGTGAGACAATCCTTAGAAAATAGCAGAGGCTGTGGGCACGTCAGGAGTACAAGTTGGGGGGTGGTGAGCTAGGGTATTGTTAGCGATAGAAGGACAGCTCTGGAGAGAAGCTGGGGGGGAAAGGAGGCTTTTTGGGTAGCATTTTAAGCTCAAATGAAAATGACTACAAAGCTCTTTATGAATTATATAATCACACTGACTTTAGATTTCATGTCCTTCATTACTATTATTAATGAGGGTTTTTTTACTCCACTTTCAGCAGTCTTTTTAGAAAATTGATTGAAAAGCTATGAGTTCATCTCTTTCTGCATTGGGGAGCCCCCTCCTGGGAGGCAAGGCAATTTTTTTGTAGTTTTTTCTTCTTCAGTAATGGAGATGGAGAAAGGTGAAAGGCCAATTTCACATAATAAGGGGGTTAGTGGACAAATAATTATAGCAGTATAAAATTTCAGGAAATTTTGAAGCCAAGACAATTGTGAGCATGGCAGAAAGAATTTGACTGTCATATAAAAGTCTTACCTTTCACAGAAGAATAACATATATATAATTGTTTTGACTGCTTTGTAAAAATCTAGTCAATTTGTTAGTTTAGGATAATGAATACCTTGTTTAATTTATATATTCATATTTATGATGCATATTTACAATTTTAAAAGGCTCAGAAAAAATACTACATGAAAAAGTGAAACAAGAACATGTCTTTATTATGAGGGCAATTCCCCACAATAATTGAATACTTAATAAAATCTCCCATGATTTTCCAATCTTAAGGAAAATAATATCTAAATTCTTAAAGTACGAAAGTATAGGATGGATGCTCATAGATACCATCATTTTGTTAGGCCTCAGGTTCAAGTACATTTGTTCCTCACAGGTGTTGTTTATGAACCTAGTATGATTCTGGTAAAATCTCACCATTTTTTTTGGGGGGGGGTGGCTTGGGGAGGTTTGGTCCAGAGAAATTTGGTTTTTCTCTGTGGTACTGTCTGTTGTCAGTTGAGGGAAATGGTCCCCTGTGTGATTGTATCATCCTTCACCTGCATATGAATACTGTTGAGAACTTCCCAAGTCAACTTTTTAAACTTCTTGGGTTCAGCTCTTGCCAGAAGAGTCCTTCAGGGAATTTTTAAATAGAGCCATCAGACTGTGTGTTTTTCCATTCTAGAGGTAGATTTCCAAATTTGATCCTTGATGGAAGCAAGTTACAAAGTCATGATGGTATCATTCAAGTCAGAATTTAAAAGGTTCTTCAATTTCACAAAACGGTGGCTCTCCTGATGTCTTCAGCTTCAGTCTGCATCTAATATGAAGGCTACCACCTTGAGGCAGGTCAAAAGATTTCAGAAGATGGCCCTAAACATCCATGTCCTCCTTTGTCATCTTCCTTAGGCCTTGTGAGATGATGCAAGAACATCCAAGCTCAGCTTGGCTTTATTCACTGGTTGAAAGTTATTCATTCATTCCAAGTCAGGTGTTCAGGGATTTTCACTTATAGAAAACAAATTGTTAAAATAACACTTGTGAGATTGGACAGGAAGGGAGGAGTTCTTTGATGCTGTTTATTGAGCTAAGAACAGATGACTGAGAGGTAAACACTTTCCCTAAAACTGACAGCCTCTGGCCTGTTTCAGAAAACTTACCCCAGAAAAAGAAGTCATGATTAGTTCCTCTCAAATCTCTTCCTGGTTCATCCTGAGTTATGAGGGGAGGGAGTGAGGGCTGACACAGGATTTGGTAGAAGGCAGTTCTAATGTACAGGATCCCTGACAGGGACAACTATTTGGAATAAGCACTGACAAAATGTTTTCAATCTCCTTTTCCTCATTTCAGTTCAACTCCTCTTCTTTCTCTCCCAAATAAATGCCTCGCCTCCCCTCTCCTTCCACTGCCTCTCTACCTCTTCCTTCCTTCCAGCCCAGTAGAACTCACCCCACCCCAGAATCTGAGGATGAAGAATCAGTTAGAGACTAGGGAAAGTGAGAGTTGGAATATCCTGAGTGCTACTTGGAGGTAGCGATATCATTGAGAGAGAAATTACAGGTTTCTAGAAATTGCATTTTATGAGCTTGATAAGCATTACTATTGGCATTGCATGTTTTTAATTTATTTTCTTTTGTTTTGATGAGATTGAACATCAAGTGACTCTTGAAGAACTACAGAACTTAAATGCACTCTTTCAGGTAGGCACTGACCAGGGGACCTAAAATATTTGTCTGGATAATTTGATTTTCTTTTTTGATGGTTGATTTTTTTTTCAGTGAACAGCTTAGTGATTATAACTCAAATTATAGACAAACTAACATTCAGTGATCTTATCTCTGAACTTAACTTTTAATTCCTATAAAATAACAAAGAAGAATAAATTTTTACTAATTGTCATTTGTTAATGAAATAAAAAACAAATTGTGAATGCATCAGAGAAATGAACAAAAGAGGTAATATGTTAGCAGTTGACAGAGTTTAGGTAAGTCTAATTAGACATTCATTTTTTGGACTCTTGCTCCTAGACTAAACAAAGCGCAACTGTGTCCATAGCTAATTATTCTTTTTCCCTCCTAGGAGTATGAAAAGAAAGGAAGACAGCTGCTGGATATGGGGACTTTCAAAGGCATAATGAAGCAGAGTATGAGGTCACAGAATAAAGTAAATGGGTTTTATAAATGTCGGATCATTGAAACCACAGTTATAACTTTAACCATAGGAACCAATTAGGCTTGATTCTCTATCTGTAGGATCGCGCTTCACTCTCCACTCTGATTTCTGCTGAGGTCCATCTGATTTACTGAGTAGTTCATATGCGGAACTATTTTTAAATTACTTTGCACACTAGACCAACAAGATATTTAGAGAATTTTCTTGAGAAAAGAGCTCTCATTAGATCACCAATTTCCTCTATATCTGTTGCTTCCAAAGAGTTTGAGCTCTTCTCCCACCTCGATATGCTGGAATTAAATATTTACAGCATCCTCTCTGCCATCTTGGTTAGCTAGTTGTTGGCCCAGAACAGGGAATCTTAATGAATGCTGTATCAGACTGTTCAGGCTGATAACCTAGTGTTGTGTGGGTGACTCTGGTTATTTTTATTTTAATTTTTGGAGTTCTAAAGAAGAGTGTTGTATATGGGTAAAATATGATGTGTTTTTCCACTAACCCCAACCTTTCAAACCAGAAGAGACTAATTACCTATATTTTTAGGATGTCTCCTTTCCTAGCTCTCTACTTCTTCCCTTATTTTCTCATTCTCTCATTATTCATTCATTCAATATTTACTAGGGCAACAATACTCAGTAACTGTTTACTGAAGATCTGTCTTAACACAAATCCTTTTGGCACCTAAAGTCAATCAAAAGTGGTCTCTGCCCTCAGGGAAATCAGAGATGCCCTAGTATTAAGCCTGCATGCTATTGGGAGAATTTAACCAGACCAAGGAGTCAGGGAGGCATCCCTCAGAAGAGGTAAGCCTTGGGCTGAGTTTTGAGGGATGAAAGGAACTCCTACATAAAGGAAGGAGAGAAAGGTGTAGCTTTCCAGGTGGAGGGAACAACCCTTGAAACAGCACAGAAGCAAGAGCCAGTGTGAAGCTGAGTGCCCAGATCCAGGACCACGTGTATAGGGAATGAAGACTGACTTTGGATTATTTGGAGCCCTTTGGACTAAGCTCTGGTTTATCCAGTCTATCACTGAGGAACCATGAAGCCATTTCTTTCTGTACTTAGTTAACAAACAACTATTGATTTTTGACTGTGAGCCCATACTGTGTTAGGGTCTTTGTATATTTGTTTCATCACCTTCAGACTACCAGAATAGTCCTGTTCAGAAGGTATTCTTATTCCTCTCTGGAAGTTGAATACACAGGGGTCTAGAGAATCTAAATAACTTGCCTGAAGCCTTACAGTTACTAAAGAATGGATTTGCAATTCAAACTCTGATCTGGTACTCATTATATCAGTTAGGATTAGGTTCACCTGAGGGATGACATAAACCCTAAATTAATAAAACTGAAGAAAGTAGGTTTTTCTCTCTCTCATATAAAGTCAGGGGGACAAATGGCTTTCTGACATCATCAGGGACCATCCTTCTACTTTTCCATGTAGATGTCTCCTCATGGCTCTATATGGCTCTATATGGCTTAGGCTCCAGCTAACATGATCTCATTCTAACAGGAATGGAGAAGTGGCAAGAGAAGATTTCCCAGCCTCTTTAGGAAACAATTCCCAGAACTATTCATGAAATTCTTAACTTTTTAATCATAAATTAATCATGTGTCATATTCTAGTTGCAAAGGTTGTCTTTATTCTAGGAAGTGTATGTCCAATTAAAAGTTGGGTGTTCTCTTGATAAGAAGAATGGCTAAGACAAATAACACCCCCATCTCCTTTCCATTATTCCAGGATTTCATACTCCAGTGCCTACACAGAACCAAGAATCACCACCTTTGTTCTTTCTAGGAAATGATGACTTCGTCAAAATTCAAACCCAAAATGGGGTGGGAATTACAAAGATTAATATTTAGAAAGAGCACAAAATAGAGGGTATTTCAGGCACAAGTGGCATGTGGAAGAGTGGGGGTCGCTCACAAGTCCCTGTGATTTCCTTGGGGCGGAGAGTAGGTGTTGCCCATATCCTTGTTCTTGCTTTCCCCCTTGCCAAGCAAGTTCTCCTCCCATTTTTGCCTGGGTAATGAGCCTCTCTCCAATTCAGATTTCCCCCTATTTATCTAGAATTTAGTTCCTTGCCGGACAGATATAGGTGCCCAATCAGCATGGCTGAATGAATAATGGGTTTTAAGACAGCACAGCTATGGTGAGCTCAATAGAATCCAGCCCAACTTTCCTCGAGTCACTTAAATGTTCCTCCTAACCTGATACTGGTCTGCAATTATGTGAAGCACAGAATTTACCATTTTGCATTCCTTTGCTGGTTTGCACCTGTGACCCCTCCAGACAGTGAATGCTGTAAAGGTGAGTGGTACATCTTTCAGCTCTGAAATCTCACCATCTCTCACAGGCATTGACGTACCATTGGTGCTCAGTCTGTTCCTTCCACGCACAAAGTAGACTGATAGTCCTCAATAGCACACATCAACATGTTGAGAAGGCAATGCCTGGGTGGGAGCTGTTTCACACAGAAATACAAGTTCTTCCTCAACTCTAGGCGGGAGGGTCTGGGTGTGTCTGGGCCCCCAGAGGGCAGTGCAGCCCTGAAATCCCACGTCAAAGTCATGCCCTGCCCTGCATGGCTTTGATTAGGTAGCATTTTGGCCAGAGTCCTAAAATGCACAACTCTCCCAGCCTCTGACTGGGCATGACAGGGATGTCTTCCAGGAGCATCCTAAGCCCAGTCAGTAAGCATCTCACCAGGAACTTTCCTGTCTCCTGTTCCATGTCTGGTCCTCCACATGGTGTTGTCTAGTTGTCATAGCAAAGTTTTCCTAGGCGTCATGTCCCAAAGTGAGATTTCTCCTTTTGAGAATAATGGAAAACGACTTGGGGCTGAACTTAGTTTCACAGCTAAGGTCTGTCCTTGCAACCCCTACACTGGCACAGTGGGGTTGCTATGTGGGAACGTAGTGTCTTGGGACATCATTTTCCTGTTATTGCAAAAAGACAAACATTCCTGGGAGCACATCTCGCTCCCCAAAGTAAACATATAATCTGACCATCTCTGTTGATGTTGCCTCCTACATATATATCCGACATGACAGAATCTTGGGGTTTGAAAGGAGCCTAGAGGTCACTGAATATTAACACCTTCAGCACTCAAATTCTCTTCTCTGCTAAACCACGAGCCAACATATGCTTGAATACCTTCAGTTAAAGGGAACTCAATATCTTATTGGGAGGCTATTTCATGGTCGGAGAGTTCTGAACCTTAGAAATTTTTTCTCTTTATGAGCTGAAATTGATCTTACTTGACATTCTAACCATTAGCCCAATTTCTATTAGTTACCCACTGCACCATAAGAAATTACCACAAGCTTAGTAGTTTAAAACAATACACATTTATTCTCTCAGTTTTTGTGAGTTAGGAATTCAGTTATGCCTTAGCTCATTCTCTGTGCTGTGGTTTCTCATGACCCTACACATGGCTATGGCTGGCATCTCCCTCTAGAGTGTGCCTGGAGAAGCATGGCACACTCATGTCCCAAAAAGATGTGGTTTTTGTCAGATTCAGGCCCTTGCAGGTCATTAGCCCGAGGCTGCCCTCAGCTTCTCACCTTGTGGGCCTCTCCACGGAAGAGCCCACAACAACACAGTTTTGTCAAATCCCCCAAGAAAAGGCTTCTAGCAAGACAAGTTCTGCATGTCCAGGGACATGCTGTGCCCTCAGTGTTGAACTGTTAAGACTGTGTTGAACTTTTACAAGCCAGCTACTGGAGAGGAGGGGGTTATGTAAGCCAGGACTACCAAGAGGCAGGAATCATTAGGTCCATCTTAGTCTACCCGTAACAGCCACACAGACGAAATCCTTCTGATACTCGAATGTTATTTTTATTACTTACATGTCATTTTGTCTTGGCCCACACCCAAGGGAGTAACTTCCCATCCCATTCATTGTCCACAAAATCTGCTCTGATGTTTATCTCAAAGTGGAGCTCCTAAACACAATCCAGTCTTTTGATCAAGATGCATTGGGACCTCCTGGGAACAAAAACCCTGAGACACACACAGCCCCGTCTGCTAATTAGGGCTTGATTTCAAAAATAGAAGTTCTAGGAGATCAAAGCTCTTATTGAGCAAGAGTTTTGGTACCTGTGCACCCAGTCCAGATTAATAGCCCTATCAATGTTTCAGAGCAAATGTTCTAGAGACCTATGAGTAGTATGCATTTTGATTATGAAATTTATAAATTAGAAAAATAAAGATTTCTCCATCTGGATCCCCCTGCCCAAGTATTTAGTGAAGAGTTTACTCTTGTAAGGTCTGTAAATAGTTTTGATTTTTTTTCCTTTCTAGAGTATTAAACAAATCGAACAACTTTTCATGAAAATTGACTATGAAGCAGTGGGCAGAATTCAGTGGGTAAGTTGGGTTATGATTACCATTCAAATGTGAAGTTAGTGAAGAAATACATAAAATATTTGGTTCCAAATCTGTTGCTTTCTGAGGTATCCTGCGCCCTTGGTATCTTTGCCAACTTGAAATCAAACCAAGGGTACATACACATTCACAATTTTCAAATTCTTGTAATGTTGGGTCGTATAATAATGAGCGGAGGCACCTGCTTTTGACATTCTATGCCATGTATCTGTCAGTGTCCTCCCATTATTCTAGAGTGAATTAAATTCTAAAATGACAGACTGAGCAGTGAGACACCTCTATTCAGTTCTTGGGCTAATCCCCTAACCATATCAAATCTAATGTTTCATTGCTATTTGATTGGAAATGTAATAGTCAGATTCCATGAAAAAGAAGGGGAGAGGATCTTTGCAGAAGTGGACAGAAAATGAGGTGCAGGTGCCTTCTGAATTTCTGACTCTATGATTCCATAAGTCTCAGAAGGAAAGCCCTAACTGAAGTAACTATTTAGAGGGTGGGAGATGGAGAATTCTTTTTCCTTTGTTCATTAAGATGTGATAAATTACATGATGGAATCACATGTAATTCATCATTCCATCTGATTCTAGAAGCAGAAGGTACTCCCAGGGCTCCTCCACCCTTCCCCTCTGACCACAGAGCTCTGCCACATGTATATACACATCGTGTGGAATAAATAGCGCTCAGTCATCACTACTCACCACTGCCACCATCATCATCATCTTTCAAGAGAGACTGGGAGGGGGAGCAGCGGCTGGGTAACAGAGTTCCAGGTTGAGTTTTTGATAACTAAGTTCGTACCAAAGAATGAATTCACACTGATAATTATGAACTGATCTATGCCAGTGGGTAAAGGGAAATTTTGAAAGACAGTAGATTTTTAATGACTATCGCTTTATTCTCCAGGATGGTTTCTGCACATATCTGCAGCTAGAGTATTCCAAGCAAGCTGATGCTTTGGCCCAACAGAAAGAGGTTTCCTTCCAGCTGCCTGCTGTGCTGCAGAGGCTGTCATATGGGGGTCCCGTGCTGCGCATTCTCTCTATGCCTGACGACACCTTAATCATGATCAGAGAAGACGGAGCGATTTATTTCTGGTCCCTGCAGCTGAAGTTGAAAAGAAGAAAGAGGGTTTTTGTATGTGATTTTCATTTGATAAGGATGCTGAGTGCTCCAGTTTGATTTTATTTGCTATTTTAAACTGCTTCTCAAGTGGCATGATTACGGAAATTGTGTCCTTGAATATAATATATTCATGTTGGATTTTGCTAGTTTATGGAATGCAAATAAAATATGATCTCTATGTGTAGTATAAGATAGTGCTTCATTCTGCTTCCAAAATCAGATGGAATGATAAATTACACATGATTCCATCATGCAATTTATCATATGTCTTAATGAACAACAAGTGGAAAAGAATTCTCCGTTTTTTCCCCCTGTTAATAGTTATTTCAGTTTAGGCAGCTATTCTGGGGTTTTTCTTCAGAGAATTTATGGAATCACAGAGTCAGAAATTCAGGGAAAAAAAGGACACTTATGATATAAAACAATGCCTGACCCATTTCAGAAGATATTCTATCTTTAATATCATTCTTTTGTTATCTCATGCAACAAATGAGATTGCCAAACTCTATTGGGACCCAAGGGAGACAAAGGCCACCTCTGCCCTCAGAAAACTTATCATCTACAATAGATGCTACATCTACCTGAACTCCCCTCCCCCAAGGCTGCTGAATTAAGTCCTCAGAGAGAGGCTCTTCAAATCTAATAGCAGCTTCTTTATACTTGAAGAAGAAAAACAACTGAAGAAAACACTCTACAGTTAAGCCTTTGTGGACAAGAATGACTTGACACAACTGAAATTGTCTTACATTTAAGAGGCAGATTCTTGTTCAATTGCACCTTTCAACTCTTTAGGACAAGCCCTCTGGTCGGAAGGCCCGGTGGGTGACGGATGTCATCAGCATGCCACAGTACAACAAGCTTGTCATCGGGACTGGGTGAGTCGTTACATGTCTTCTACTTGGAAGTGGACAATCATGTCACGAAATTCATTTCAGGTGCAAGTTTACACAGACACATGCATGTTTGTGGTCTGCAGATAAAGTCAAGAAAGTCCTTTCTTATTTTAAAAAGATCTATTTATTTATGCATACAAAACTAGGGTACAGGCCAGAGGTGCAGGGGTGGTGAGAGGATTCACCAGAGACAGAGCGGGGAGCAGAACAGGCCTGCTGATGAAGTACACTGCTGAAGGGAGCAGTGGGAGGGTCAGGAAAGGTCTGCCACGCCATGTGAGTCACCTCCGGGGCAGGCGAGAATTGAACTCATGCCAAAGTGGCTTTAGCTCCTTAGTGCTGTGCTTCATTCAACCTGTTGTGCCAACAGGGAGGGTGTTTTAAAAAAATTCTGATTTCATCAAAGTTACTGGGCAAAGTTGTTGTTTTGACTGGTCAATTGCAATGATGTTGTCATTGCCCCAAATACAGATGAAAGCTCTCCCTTGAGCTTCCAACATGAAGTTATGGGTCAGATGGGGTAAAAATAGAGGTCAATTTTGATACTTTTTTGGCATAGTTTCAAATTCAAAACAATATTCCTATTTTATTATCCACCAAATTAGGTTAAGTGCTTTTGACGGCATCAAAACATAAAAACCACAGTAAAGGGTTATAATGGCTGATAAAGGGCCTCAAAGTATGGATCTCAGGTTTGGAAGGAAGACCCTGAAGATTTTGACCAATGGCGATATGATGAAAATGGAAGGAAATTTGGAAATGTTCAAATCAAGATCAAAACAAAACTGTGATCCCAGGGGAGAAGCTGTGTAGCATCAAGCTCTGGGCTTTGAGTAAAAGAAGGAGCAGAGATTAAAGTTGGTCCTACAGCTCCGATTACTGGGACTTCCCTTACCTCTCCCCATCCCGGAGCTCAAGGTTTTCTCTCACCCACTGGTCTAATCCAGCAGCTCTTAACTCCCTAGGCTTCATGCAATTTGTCAACAGTTAATCTAATCTCAGATAATCCTATCTACTAGCTATAATTAAATATAATTGAAATTAATTAAAGGTAATGTTAATAATTAAATATGTGTATTAGTATATTTTGATAATATATGATTAGTATTAGCTATTAAAAAGCAACAAATTTGGACTTATATACTCAATGCAGTTTGATTTTTAAAAGCACACTCATTAACTGTAATCATCAACTCCTTTACATACAAGTTCAGAAACTGAAACAGTAAGTTATTAGAGACTGTTTGACCTGACAAATTAGAAGGTGAGGCAAGGAGTGTGATACCTGGAGGCAGGAAATCAATCTTTAACTGCACAGCAGTTGGCAAGAAAGTGGGGTAAAAGGCATTTCACAACATAAGGAAGGGTAAAGTCTTTGGAATTTAGAAGGGACCACGTATATTCCACACAAAAAGATCATCATTGTTTCTCGTACACCCACACAGTGGTTCTCCCGCCATCAATTCCAAGGTAGAGGAGATAACCTAGAAGGGGATGGGTGGAGGGTTAAGGTTAAGATGATAGGGAGCTAGGGGGTGCTGAGTTAGTCCCCTCGTGTGTAGAAAGAGCCCTTGATCAAATTATCTTTATTATCAGCAATAAACATCAGCTTATATTTTTGATCCCTTAGCCTCTCCTAGAAGATAGGAACTGTTATGATCCTCATTTTACACATGAGGGATCTGAGTGATGAGCTTGGATCTGACACCACAACTACTTGGCATCCAGACCCCTGATGTAGAAAACAGTGCCAGCCTCCTGTTGGAAAAGGATGGGCCCAGGGCTACCTCAGAAGCAGGCAAAGAGATGTCTCCCAAGGATGAAAAGGGGAGAAAGGCCTCAAGCTGGCTAGTGGGTGTCAGCAGGGCAGACATTCCACTAATAGATGACTCTGTCTTGTGGGACATAAAAATTTTCTAAAAATGAAGAGGGGTGTGAGCTGATTCCAGTGTGCTTGATCTCTGAACAGAAACCGTGAGATCCAGCTGTATGAAGTCTCCAACTTGGAGCCTTACTGTCAGATTGGTGGGCTGGAAGCTGTGCCCCTGAAACTGGACTACTGGTAAGAGCATTCAGAGTCA
The DNA here is from genome assembly GCF_000260355.1 of Condylura cristata. NCBI lineage: Eukaryota > Metazoa > Chordata > Mammalia > Eulipotyphla > Talpidae > Condylura > Condylura cristata. The sequence continues at coordinate 43,427,496 of NW_004567111.1, forward strand.
GAGGCCTCTGATGCCTCTCACCTGAGCACTGAACCTTCCCTCCTGTCCCCTGGGCAATCATGTTCAGCTGTGTTCAAACAGACTCTGTCAGGGCCTCCATGCAATCTGTCAGGAGCTCATCAAACATCACAGTCATGGCCAGAAAGGAGGACCCTTCTGGCATCTGGCAAAGAAAGGAAGGCCCAAAGAGGGGAAATGATTTTTAGAGTCAAACAATAATGAATTAAACTGTTTCAAACGTGGTAAATTGATTTTCATGAAACTCAACTGTGACCATGTTGCTCTGCTTTTTAATGACTACCAAATTCCATCCCCAGGAATACCCCATCTCTGAGATGGTTTCCAAAAGCCCTCTGCCTTTCATCCTTCAGCCACCAACCCCCTCCTACTCCAGGTACCAACCTAACCGAACAGATAGATACTTCATCTGGGCCAGGTACCATCACTGTCACACTGTTCCCCATGCTGTTCCCTTCCCCAAGCATCTACCCTACATTGTTTGCCGAACACCTACAATAGCCCAATGCAATTGACAGTGAGAACACTCATGTGAATAAGATATTTCACAGAGCTCAGGGCTTCTGCTAAATATCCTACCATTCTCCTATGTCCAGATGCTACCTGCATGAATTCCCCTGAACTGCCTTCATGCCCTGAATCTCCTTCATCTCCCTCACAGCTTTCCCAGCCTTTGGCTATGGCAGTCCTCCGTGGAGTCCTCTGTGGAAGGCAGGCTCAGAATAACCAGACACCAACCACCATGGTCTTTCCATGTGCTTTCTGTCACCTGCACCCCTTCTAGCACAGCAGGATTTTAAGAAACTTTTGTTAAATGAACACATCAGAAATCTCTTTTTTTGTGTGTGAATGAAGGCTCTTGTTTTAGTTTACCTTTTCCATCTTTTTTCCTATATTCTCTTTATGTGCTAGAAGTCTTTCAACTACTCAACAGTGTCATTAACATGTATCACTCATTTCTTCGTGACCAAACACTTCGTATATGAGAAGTATAGAGAAAAAGATGATGGATTGAAAAGCAAACTTGTCCTTAAGTGGGTTCACATGAAACAAAGGAAGGGAAAACCAACAGCTTCTGGGTAACTCCCAGCCTCCTTCCTGCAAGAGAGAGAACCCACCTTCATGGGCCCACTGAACTCCATTCCTCTCCAGAGGGCAGCATCCCCTCTGCTCTGAGAGGAGCATAGAGCGATTGACTACCTTTACAAACCAGGAGGTATCTCAGACTATTTTCTGGCAACAATAGGTTGTGTTATCACAACTCTCAAGAAAGGAAAGTTGAATGGAACGAAAGAAGGCAACACTGAGAGAACTTGTGTGTGCATAGCAGATGCCCTGCCATGTTGGCCCCGGCCTCCTGACCTTCCTGGTCAGACATCATCAGCACCCAGCTGCCAAGGAAAATAGGCTTCTGCTGACCCAGCTTGGGAATTCTGGGAAGGCCCTACAGGGTTGTGGACCCAGACCTCCGCTCTGGTACTTATCTCTGGGATGTAGACAAGTCATATCTTCACTCTCAAGTTGAGGTGTTCATCACCCAAGAGGTGGTGAGACTTGCCTCAGTCATTTCAGAAGATGAAATGGCCTGCCCTAGAAAACAGAGAGGTGTTCCATGCACCCAGTTCCCTTCCTCTCTTAACCACAACTGCCTGTGAGCACTGCAGGGCTTTTGTCCTCTCATCCATGGCTGCAAATCCCATCATACCCTCTCACACTTCACTCTTGGCCACTCTTTCAACTCCTCAGACCCATTCAGCATTTACTAATTCCAGTTACACCCCAGAGGTCCATCTATAAATACCACCACGTGGGTGGTTAGAGCTTTAATATATGAATTTTAGGGGGAACATAAATATTAGGTTCACAGCAATGATCTTAACTGACTTGGGGCCTGCACGTTTATGTGTCACCCTGAGAGGTTCATCTGTGCTGGAGCCATGGCACTGGCCACGCACGGTCCATCAGTCAGCAGGACTGCTTGATGCTCACACTTCACCCTCAGCCACTCTTTCAACTCCTCAGACCTGTTCAGTCTCAGAGTCTGTGCTTTGTCGGAGGGCTGTCCCAAGAGAGCAGGAGAGAGATTTGGAATGCCTTTCCTCTGCTCCTCTGACAGGGACACCAGTTTTCTTTCTTTCACTTACCTTCTGATGTTTACATTCTAGACACACCTGTAGAAATCCAATTTGAAACAGTAATTACAACCTATTATAAACCCACAGACTGGACATGCTGGTGGAGGGCAGGATGCTCTTTTGTCACCTTAAAATCTCACTAAAGGATTACTGGCTTGGCTCCGTATTGATTTTTAGCTCAGCAACGAGGGCATAAACTTTGCATTTTATCTCCATTTCATCTCACCATCCACTCTAACACTCAGACCTAATCACCTAGAGCAATATTAGAATCAACATGGTATTTATCATAATATCCTGGGAGAGTTGGGTCCTGGTAAGTACAATGGTAGCTAGTTACAGAGACTGAATGCTCTCAGGAGCATTAATCATGGTGTCTGAGAGCATTTGTGGGAGCACACTGTAAACTAATTGCCATGTATGGTGCTAACTCTATCATTACCTTTAATATACAATTTCACGTACCATACTGCTTCTATTTTGCTGCATTCACACCACTGGAGGTGTGCCTACAACATTTTAAGTATGCCTCAACCTTAAATTTTTAGATATAAAAATAAAACAGCAAGACAAGGGAAACATTTTTGACGAGTGTTATATGTACCCATCTCACAGACCCCTTGCATCACAGATGATTTCCAATAGCTATTTTTGACTAAACAAACACATAATTTTTTTTTTTATTCCCAGCCTGAGCTTCTGCTAACTTGTCTACCAATCTGGGGCATGGCATGGCCCTCTTTGAACATAAAATAAACTAACAACAGGAAAAAAAAAAACAAAAAACACTTTTCCAGCCTACCCCAGAGGGTTTCATGGAAGAGAAACTTAAATTCTTAGAGCCATTTGTGAAAACAACATATTAGTAAGAGACCAAATGGGGGTTAATTTTTCTCCCTAAATTAACAATATCATTGTTCTCTTATTTGTAAAGAGGTTGTTTATAACTTTTTGATATCCTTGCTTACTGTTTCAAAATATATACATTTGTGCCTTGACTACCGTTTCTCCTTGAAATGAGTTTTCAATGGATGGATGGATAAACAGACAGATGGACAGATGGATGGATAAATGGGCCGTGTGTATAACAGAGACAGGTTAGGATAGAGAAGGAAATGAGACCATCACAAAAACATCACCTACTTTACTTCCTAGACTGCTTGGGAATCTCCTCCTCTGTCTTTGCCTGCCTGCCAGACTTCCCTCTAAATACTTCAAGTGTCGGAAGTCTCAGTTTCCACTACAAGACATTTTTTGGCTTTTTGTGTGTAGTAGGCCTTATAGAAGTCGATGGATGAGTAAGGAATGGAAATGAAAGGAAGTGAAGAAGAGATGTGAACAGAGTTAAAGAAAAAACACACAAATACACTGACAGAACTCACTCTAAATTCATGGCCATGAAGCTCGAGTGGGCCCTTGGCACCCCAGCAATCATCTATGGTCCCAAGTCTGCTCATTAATTCCCCCCTTGTTCCAGGTATATAATTTTATTCTTTCCCCTCTCTTCTCAAATCTGGAACAACCTCAACCCCCTTTTCTTCATCTCAGACAGTGACCGTTTTTTACTTGCCTTACTAAGGAAACCAAACACTCAGGAATGAATTTCCACTCATTTCTACCGCCTTTGGACTACCCACCCTGACTCATCTTGCTACATCAGTACCAGACCCTACCCTCTCTCTTCTACTCAAAAATAGCCGTTCCTACAAATACTCTTCTTTTCCATCAACCTTTTATTTCCCACTAGCCTATAAAAATGTGGTTTTCCCCATTAAAAATAAACAAATCTTTTGTCTATACCTTGCTGCCAGCTCATGTCTTATTTCTTTGCAAAAAACTTCTTAAAAGAATCAAACCACTCCAAGTAGGTGTCCCCCCTCTCCCATCTTCACTAAGCTATTACCAAGTTTCCCAACAGCGCCTCCATTGAACATCCTTCCAGCAGTGGATCTTTTGGGCTTATCTGACATGACCCATCAGTAGCAGTTGATCCAGTGGTGCCTCCATGTACTTCTTCACTTCCCTTCCTGGGCAGCACTCTGATTTTCCTTCTGTTTTACTGGTACTTTGTTTCAGTCTCCTTGATGATTCCTCCCCTCCTTCCTGACCTCTGACCCTTGGAGCATCCCTGTCATTCATCCTTGGGCCTTTTCTCATCTGTACTTATTCTCACTTGGTGTTCTCCCCAAGTGTATTTTAAGTCATCTGCCTTTAAATACCACTAGTATGTTGATGTTGCCCACGGTTAGACGCTTGGAGCAGGTTTTCCTCTGAAACTCCAAACTCTTACATTCAAGTACCTTAACCTTGAAATCTGGCAGACACATAGCAACACCAGAACAGGCAACTTTGAGGTCCTCTGACTGCCCACGCTAGGCCTGCTAAGCCCTCCTCTTTGACGTCCTGTTCCTGCCCACTGGGCCCTGCCCTTTCTCACACATGTGAACCATTTCCCATCCTTGTCACGGTTCTCTCTTCCTGCCCTCTCACTCAGCACTCAGCAGCCACGTCTGCTCCCTGAAATCCTGCCAGGCCCCAAGATCCAACTCACATGTCACTCTTCATAAAATTTTTTTCAATCCTCTGAACCAGAATTAATTTCTTCCTCATCTGAGTTTCCAAGTACTTTATTTATATCTCTATTCTAGGCATAAGCACTCTGTCTTGTATTATCATCAGGCCCACTGTTCTGGGTGCAGGGGCTCTTTTACTGTAAAAAATAAATAAGATGTTCTGTCATGGAGTGCTTATTCAAGGAGGATGCCATTGACAGTAAATAATCAATACTGTAAATATAACCATTGCATCGTATGTTAGAAGGTGATAAGTGCTATGTACACAAAGAAAAGTAATGACAAGGGTGTATGTGTGGGTTTAGGTAGGGTGGGGGAGGAGTTGATGGTTGAGTATTAGGTAAGGCAGCTAAGGCAGGCCTCAGTGAGAAGGGGACATTCAGCCTAAGAGGCCGAGGAAGCAAAGGAGTGAGCCCAGGGAACACCCGGGAGAGAACAGCCCAGGCAGAAGACAAGCCCAAAGAGAAGCCTGTCCCCTTGCCCTGCACACTCAGGGACTCACCGTGTCTGACCCCTCATCCTCTGCCAAAAGCCCATCTGCCCTCCCTGCTGGGCTTGCCAGGCCCACTCTCTTTCACTGCACCCAACTCAGTGACCTCCTAAAAGGCAAACCTCCCCCTCGCTGGCTCTGTTGTGTACCCCATTTCCCTTCACTTGAATTTTGCAGGAGTTTCCCCCTCTCTGGTTCTCCTGCACCTGTTCTTCCTCCTCCCCCCATCACATGCAGAGAGGCCCTCAGATATGACTACTGGTCTCCTCCCTCAGCCACATTCCCTCCTTGGGTCTCAGACTTTCCCTTTTATGGCTTCAGCCATGATTTAAAATCCACTCTTGGCCTCTGACCTCTAAATATTAAGATTTGCCACCACATGGATATCTCAGGCTTGAGGTGTCAGAATCCAAATGCACTCTCCCCAACTGCAACAATGCTGCCTGTGTTTGCTGTCTTGATTACAGCTTCCACTTCATCAGTCCAGTGAGGGGTCTTGGAATTCTCTCTGGTGCTTCCTCTTCCTCACTTTCTATTCCAATCATGGACAAATTATTGCTCTTTTTCTCCTCTGTAATCACTGCCCCAGTGAGGGTCCCCATATTTTCTGAGATGTTCCACTTGATTGGTTCACTGCCTCTACTCTCTCTCCTCTTTACAACTTAACCCACAAACTCCAGGCGGATTAGATTGTGCTCTGCTCACCACCTTGAACAAATCCTGGTGCTAATTGGATAATTGGATCTTATTTCAGTGGTCAAGGACTTTCTGGACACTAATGCTTGTCATTTGATCTGCACACCCTCCCAGCTTCCTTGAGGCACAAAAGTGACCAGCATCACTGTGGTTTTCTGGTTTTCATCCAAGTTCATGATGACACATTGGCTGACTCTCTCAAGACATGGTTATTCTCATAAGCACAATCTCCATAGTGCCCCAGATGAACCTTCTCACATAAGTGACAGAATCTAGCTACCCTTCCTTGTCTTCATACAATCAAATTGCCAAGGTCAGGTCAAGCAGATAGTGAGTCAAAATGGCCTGCTGGGTTATGAATTGGAGGCACTGATGATCCACTTTACTTCTAGGAGATTGTTGTAGAGAGGAGAATTATGTAACACCAATAACTAGAGACTCATTTAGTGTAATCTATTATCTGATGGGTCTTTCTCTCTTTTGCCACCTGAAAAAAACGATCAGGGCTTGGTGGACAGTTGTCTTCAGTCTCATTCTCCCCAAGCACTTTCCATATCTGGGAGTCAGTGATTCCCGCTGCTTTGAAGGGGAAGGCCAGGAGATTTGTTCTATGCTTTATCACGCTGAGTCCAGAAAGAAGACAAAATAAGGCATTTGTAAGATCGTTGGGATTTAGAGCACCAATATTTGTCATAAATGGACTCATGTACATAATGCTTTGTAGATGAGAGAAGTTCAAAGAAAGAGAATCTGGAGCCAATCCAAACACTTCAGGGAGCCAGTTCTAGCTCCCTGCTCTTTCCAGCGGCACTTGCCGACTCGCCCTGTAGCTGGGCCCCAGCCTAAGCACTAAGAACATCTCTGGAGAGCCAGAATGATTGCCTGAGCCCATGGGCTGCAGCTAGTTGAGTAAGACTCTGTTACCTCTAACTCCCAAGTGAGAGCAAAACTTAGCTTTCTTTACTATTAATACAGTGATGAGCTAGAGAAATTTTTAAAGAAAGCAGGAAATCTTCCATTTTAAATCAGTTGTCTTTGGATCTTAAAACGGAGTCAAAGATAGCCTCTTTTGAAAAACTCAGTTTCTCTAGACGGTTATCACCGTGTCTATTACTGTTACTGCAGCACAGTGAAAAGCTTCGATGCCTCAGATTCCAGGCATCTGGGCTCTTGCCAGAGCTGCAGGGTAATATGCATAATTTCTGGGCTCTGATGCTCAGGATGGATGTGTTTTGGGGATTTTTTTTTTTTTTTTTGGCAGAAATACCGCTGGAGTCCCTCTTAGCAAAATCAGGGATTCGCACTGGGAGGCAGGCTCAGAGGCACCTTTCGGGGAAAGCAACAGTACAAGGCTCTCAGCTGAAGACCACTCTGCATTTTCTAGCAGTCTTGTTGTAAGAAAAAAATATGCCAATATGCATATTTGTGAAAGGTAAGCCAGGGCTGCAAGCACAGTATGACACCCTTATTTTAGTCCTTAGGGTAATGTATTGAGTATGACTATCAGTCCATCACTTCACAGGTGGAGAATTATGACTTTATACTTCAGGTTTCAAAATTCACGTGTATGTAATATTATATGAGTTTAGTTCAACAACAACCCACCACAACAAGAGTCATTTCAGGGTCCCCCACAACATAGCACCCCAGTCTAGAGGCCCATGGGTGGGAAGTCATCTGATGCTAACTGAGGAGCCACAAAGGGCAGAGGCCTTCAGGCCCTAAGGCATCACCTGCCTTGACCTCCACACTCTCACTCCTCTCTCACCTCCTGGGGAAACAGTGTCCCCCTCACTCCCTTTAGGAAGGCTAGGCCTGGGTGAGCCCACTGCTAGGACTACCCTCTCCTCCTCCCCCTCCCTCACACTTCTCCTCTCCAGCCTGGCAGGCTCTCTTGTCCTAGGAGAGCCCTTCTCCCTTGATGCTTCCCACAATCCTGCTGTGTGTTCACTCAACTCCAGACCACTGGGCTTCTTGCTATTTCTCTGAAAACCCCTAGCACCTGCAGCTCAGGAACTTCTGCAGTTGCCACAGGCTCTTCTGGAGTGTCCTTCCCTTTCAGATACCTCCATTGTCACTGGCTTCCACAGAGCAGCCTTCTCTGTTCCTCTACCTGAAAATATACTCTATCACCCCACACCCACACTGGAATTCCTGTTGTCTTTACCCTGATTCATTTCTCTCCATAGCTCTTACCAGCATCATTATCTGACACATGATATATTTATTTGGTTATAAGTACCATGATGACAAGAACGTTATTACTTTGCCAAGCCCTAGAACACTTGGTATATGTCCAATAACTATTTGTAGAATGAAGTAACAAGGGGGTTCGTGGGCCTGGCTGGAATGTGGCAAGCACTATGCTGTCACTAGAGTCTGAGAGTGGGAAGGGGCCATTCTGAGTATGACCGGGTGTGACTGACCCAGGAGCCACAGAGGACAGGACAGGGGAACCCTATGGCCTTTAAGATAGGCTGTGATGTGGGCCAAGGCTGGTCACAGCACTAGGCCAGGCAGCCCAGGGTGAGTGAGGGCCATTCTGGGGTGCATGCCAGATATGGTGCATCTAGCTAGTGCTCAGCTATCTTCCAGGCCACACTCAATATGATAAATGGGGAAGCCAACCACAGATAAAGTTATAAAGGATCCCTCCCACAAATATATCCCTGGCACTGTCTTGGGTGCTGGTGATACATCAATGAAAGAAAAAGAAAAGAAAAGCTATGCTCTGAGGAATGCTATGCTCTGCATTCTCCTGGAAGGAGGTCGTTCACATGCACCATCACTAGGCAGTGTGCAGGGAGGAAGGGCTGAGAACACACCCAGCACTGCGGAACTAGAAAGTGCGCATGGTGGGGGGAGGACCCGACACGGCTCCCTCGGAAGCCTGGGCATAGGACTCGAAGGAAGAGCAACAGTGAGCTTCAGGTTCCAGACCAGTCCAAAGCTTTTGCGGTGAGCATGCTGGTATGTGTGAGAAATCCACTGGCCAGGAGCATTGTAGGTCAGCATGGAAAACAGAGCTCAGTGTAGCTTACTGTGAGAATTGTTTTAGGCCCTTAGGATATGTTAGTGAATAAAGGGCAGTGGAGCAGTCGCTAGATAATATACAGTGAACACAGCATATGATTTCACAGGGCGAAAGTGATGACTTAGGAAGAAAGAAGGACCAGGGCAGGTGTCAGGAATTTAAGGAGGTTAGCATGTACATGCTATGTGGACTCTGGTGTCAGATGGAACTAAAGCCCCGCGGCTGGCTGACAGACACACTCACCAGTGCATTGTGAAGGAGTGAGGGCTGAGTCCTGGACACTCATACCTGGGTGACCGATGTCAAGCGTGGCTTTAGAAAGATGAGCACCCAGCGTTTCCACTGGCCTTAGCAGCATGGAAGTCACTGCAGTTCGGTGGAAGGTGGAGTGAAATCCTGATGGGAAGTCTTTTCTAGCGGAAGTAAAAGCGAGAGATAGAGACAGCAGTGTGATAACATTACTATAAAGAAAAAAAGAGGAAGCAGTGGTAATTGGAGGGGCAAAAAGATCAGGACAAGTCCTTTTTATTTTCTTCAATGGGAGAAAATGGAGCACATATGCTTGCTGAGGGGAATGACCCAGAGTGTTGACGACGTGGGAGAAAGGGGAGAAATGCTGAGGAATTATTCGTGTAGGCAGAAGGGCATGGGTCCAGTGCAGAGTGAAGGCCTGAGTTTTGGGAGGATTCTGGGTGGACCATCAAGGGGCCCCAGAGAGAGGAGAGTGTGTGGGTGGGTTCAAGTACAGTGAGCATGCTTGTAAGCATGAGTCCTAGTGGAGGACACTTCAGTGGTTTCAGACATGAGATCTGCATCTGACAATGGGAATTGGAAGAAGGTATTGGAGATTTTCAGAAAAAGGAGTAAGTGTGAAATGGTCTTGGAGTATGGGCGATTAAGGACTTAGTTACTAAGTAGCACTAAGAACTAGCCTGTGGTTTGTGGTCATGAATTTGAAGTCAGACCCCTCAGCACAGTGGAGTGGTTTGTTTCCAGCCACATTTTTTTTTAAAGATTTATTTATTTATGCATACAAAACTGGGGTATAGGCTAGAGGTGCAGGGCAGTGAGAGGGTTCACCAGAAACAGAGTGGGGAGCAGATCAGGAAGATAGACGAAGTACACTGCTGAGGGGAGCAGCGGGCGGGTCAGGAGAGGTCTGCCATGCCATGTGGGTCACCTCCGGGGCGGGGATCGAACTCAGGCTGAAGTGGCTTTAGCTTCTTAGTGCAGTGCTTTAACCCACTGTGCCTCCAGGGAGGCCCTCCAGCCACATTTTTATGGGTTTAGACTAGGCAGACAGAATGGACTTGGGGTGTGCTTTTGCCAAGCAAGGACAACAGGGAGACTTGAAGGTGTGTCTGCAGGAGAAGTTTTAATAGACTGTGAATTAAAGAGGATATTTCCCTGCACTTCCTTGAAACCACAAGAAAGAATGAAACAACATCCTTTGGTGGCTCCCTAGAATCTAATATCACAATTTAGGCATCAAAGAAACAGGCAGATTTCTGATACGGAAAAAAAATATCTCTAATAGGGCTCTTCTATGTTTGGAATTAAAGGAACCATAAATATATCTAATACAAACTTAAGAATTACTCCTCAAATTTAACGTGGCCACAGAATGTCAAACAAGACTATGGTCATTTTGACATTTCCCAGATACTGGCAAGGCTTCACCTCTTCAACACACTCAGCCCCTTCGTTGATTTTGACAAGGATTGCAACCACACCAAGCATTTAGTGATTTCATGAGCTACTATAGACGGTTTCAAGTCACAGGCTTAGGGTTTTGCCAGTGTTCCCATTTCCCCCCCAGCCTCTCCTACTCTTCCCCCTTCTCCCTCACTTCTTGCTACAGCTCCACCCATGCTCCAGTGCTCCTCTGTTGGGGACCAACCCCAATTTCAGGCTGTTGAGAGGCTGACACAGGCGGGGTCTCAAGGTGGGAACGACGTCGGCAAGGAGATATTCCAAAAATTGGGGAATAAAGGGGAATGGGAGTGAGGAAGACATGGGAGTAGGAGTTGGGTGCAAATCTTCCTGCTATGCCTTCAGCAGAGGTTTATTTTATACATTTCAAGCAGGCAGAGGGATGACATTCGCACACGAAAGGGGCTGAGATCACAATCACCTTTTTGCTAAGAATAGTCTGGGGTCATTTTGACCTTTAACATTCTAAAATCAATCAAGGTTAAAAACAGGTATATAGATGCACAAAGTTTAAGACTAACATTACTACAGTGAAAATTAACTAAAATAAAGTCCCTTAAACCTTATCTACTACTTAATGGGTTTTTGTTTTTTTTTTTTGTTTGTTTGTTTTTTTCTACCTGAGACATCCTGGGAGACAGGAAGAGGAAATTTCTTGGGAATCAAATTTTCGGAAAAGTTCTTTGAAGAAACTTGCAAAAAGGTTTTAAGTGAGTTTCCTTGAGGTCTAGACAGTAGAAAGCATAATTTGCTCTGAATAGGAGACATAGGTGAATTTCCTTATCTAAAGACTAGATAGTAGAATCTGGAAAGACTAGCCAGAAGACTTGTGTGAATACCTTTGAAGTGTAGCAGGTAGAAAACCTGACTAGCTCTAAAACAGGCAACCTGGATGAATTTCCACATCTAAACGCCAGAAGGGTAGGAAATTTGAGTAATTCTGTAGAAGCTGAATAGAAGGCTAGGTGATTTGGGTTTTCCTCCATCCAGCAGTGAGAGACTTTGCAGAAACAGCCCTTTTGCTTTTATTGATCAGCCAGTTGTCAAGTCACTTTTGACTTCAGAGGAATTTCTCACCCTGGTGCAGTGCTTGCTTGTCAGGGCAGGCAGTGCCTTATGCGGCTGAGGCATCCAATTGTAAGCTGAAAGTTGCTCAGAATATTTTGATATTATGATTATACAAAAAAGGGAGGTCATAACATAAGTTAGCAGTGGAAAGTCTGATTTTTCAGAGCTTTTCCCGATCTACCCAGAATCTGTCAGATGATAGACGTGGCATAGCTTGTGTCACTCCTCCATCACATACATTTTCATCCCTTTGCTCCTGGCATCAGTCTGTGGCACCAGGGGCACACTGTGGTATACTGACCTTGGAGTCAGCCAGCTACCCTTAGTTACATTTCCCCATAAACATTTTCCCTCTGCTTGGAGGAATAGCCTCACTCTCCATCTCACGCACTAGAATTGGGGAGCCACTCCCCCTACCTCCCATGTGACAGGAGAGATCCACCACTGTGGTATCCCTGCCACCCCTTCCAGGCTGGCCAACATGGTTTGGAGTCTGCTTTACGGAGGGCTCACCAGCAGCATCTCCTAACAGCTACCTCTCAGCTCCGGCACAGACTTATAAATAGCTTTCTTATTTTAATTATGAACCTGCACAGTAGAAGTAGATGATTAAATATAGAGAGTCTGAAATCACTTCTGATCGATGCAAAGTAAACAAGTGTCTATTTCCAAGACTTCTACAAATAGCACATGGGCATGACATAAAGGACATTTGCTGGATTCTCCCTCCGGAGCTGGTTGTTCTTGATGCCTGAAGATGTTTTCTTTTCACATTCTTTGCTTTAGTTACGAAGATCCTGACAAGTGCTTGATTCTCTACGGCGATGATCAGGTAGGTGTGGAGGGGTGGAAGGAGAGCCACAGGCACGGATTCAGGGGCCAGAAGACCATCTGCCATCCTTCCAGAGAGAAGTGAGGGGGAGGGAAGAGGTGGGAGCATCTGTGTGGCAAAGCTAAGGGGAAACGCAGAGGAAAACAGAAGAGGAAATGCAGTGTTTTGTCAAATCAATAAAATGCTGGGCAATAGCAGGTGTGGTGTGCTGGTCACGCACCTGGTGCAGCACTTAGCGATTCACAGTCAGTCTATCAGACAACACCTCCGGGTGATGCTATAATTACCATTTGTGAGAATGGGGAAACGGAGGCACAGAGCAGTCATACAGTTTGCCCTAGGTTATATGCTGCCAGGAGGCAGCAAACCTGGGGGTTGAACCCAAGCATTTGGAGCTGAGTCTGTGCACTTGACCTCTACGATTTCTAGGCTTCAACTGAAAGGAGAGAGATTCTGTCCTTGTGAAGAAGAGGGGGAGAAACGAAGGAATCACTCAGAGCAATAAAGTCTAAAGGAAGGGGACGTGGCAAGTCTGATTTGCCTCCCATTAGGCAGGGGATGGACTTGCTAATTGGGATGACAAGGAAGGAATCCTTTCTCTGTATTTTGTTTCATAATTAGAAATAAGGTCAAAATGTAAATTTCCTCTGGGAGAAGAGACAGCGTGATGTAAATACAACTAACCGTGAATCGTTTGATATCCTAGAACTTTTCTGAGGAACACGTTCCAACAAGGCAGGACAGGATGGCAGCAGATCCCTGAGTTAAGGAGAGAGGTAGAGGAGGAAGGAAGAGAGGAGGGTTGTAGACACTGGTCTAGTTTTGCAGTGTTGCCGCTCTCCACTTTCCCTAGAACCAGCCCTCCTGTAGGGGGCGCCAATCACACAGACTGCGAAGAAGCGAACGGTGTCTTTGAGGTTGTGCTACAAAGCTGGTTCCCACCCCAGACCAAGCTAGCAAAGAGGTAGGAAGCAAGAGGAATGCTGTGGTCAGCCACCCTAGGAAACGGGCAGATCCAGCTCCCTGGCTCTGCCTCTCTACACCGCGATTCTCCCACGTGTGGTCCAGCCTGGCGGCTTTGGCAGTCCATCCAACAGAAGCTGGGGAGGCGAAGTCAAGGCCAATTCTGGTGACACTGCCAGTCATTAGAATGCAAGTTCAATGGTAAAAATGCAAATGATTCCTTTCATTTCGTTCTTCTGACAGACTGCGCTGGTAGCAATACCTGGCTGCTCCCTACACCTGTCATCACTGTGGCGTGCTCACTTCGTGTAAAGAGCCTGCCACACTTCAGGTGTATATATAGCAACTGTCTTTAAAGCCCGCCTGGTGGAAGGAAACTCGATCGTGCAGTGCCCCCTAGTGGTCTGGATGTGGATGAGACCATATGCTATGTTCTTTGATTTAGATTCTGAGCAAATCAGGGTTACATTTTATTTCAGGAATAGTTCGCAGGGGTCTGCTGCTTTAATCTTTGTTGCTAGTGGCTGTGGTTCTTAATTAACAGCACTGTGATGATCTAAAGTGTCGATCATGGCTGACTCTTTGGGAGCTATAGTTGAATGTTAAAAAGTCGACATTTTCAGATAGTAGTTGAGCCTTCATTTGACGTTCATTTCAAAAATTAAATTTTCTTTAGGCTAGAAAAAAAGACTTACAGTGATTGTAGCATTAAAGAATGCATCTGGCCATCTAGCTAAGCCATGAGTTATATCTGAGAGAGAAACAAGTTTATTTATAAAGCACTGGCTTGCCTGACTTATCACCCAATGTCACCTAATCATCCTCTGATGGTTTTTGAAGGTCAAAGGTCACCCTTTGACAATTTGCATATTTTTAAATAGTCATTAAGAAATATTTCCAAGGACCCAGTCACACTCAGCATAAGGAAAGCCACACCTGCCATATAACAACAAAAGATAGGAAAATTGGTTCATTGTCATATCACAAAGACTGTCTTGACAAGTGACATTCCTTGGGCTACTTTAGATCACTGCATATGGCCCAGGATCATGCCTTTAAAGAGTGTTTAATATACTAACAAACCTGGTTCTTGAGAAGGTTAGTATATCTACTTTTAGACACTTTCTTAGTGGTTTCCTCTTTGCAAAGACTTGAACAGGTTTGTAACTATCTTAGAATTCAGTGACCATTGCTCTGAACTTTGGGCACACTAGAATATTCTAGATACTACAATAACTTCCTTTCCAAATCTGAACTCTTGTCATAAAGACCTTCATCTGGAAAATCCCAGTCAACCACACCCAAATGCATCCCTTGTGTTTATGAACCAACTCCTCACCTGTGTCTAGAACAGTGCAAGAATTGCACAAATTCTTCTTGGGGAGAACTGAGAAAATAGTTCTTTGAATCAGTTTCTGTGCTTTATGGTCAAGATGAAGAAAACTGAACTCACATGGTCAGAAAAGAATGGTATCCAGGTGATATTGGCAATATCTTCCCTCTATGTGATATCTCCCTCTATGACAGTCCTGCTCATTTAATTCATTTTATTTTATACTAATATTAAGGTAGATGTAGTCCTGATGATAAGAAAGTTTCAAGAGCAAAATATTTTGGTAAGGAAACTTTTGTGTACTGACATAGAACAAGACTCAAAAATTTTCCACCTTGAGTAGATCAGAAACTGCAGAAAGTAAAGTACTTCAAAGTTCTTCCTGAACAAGCTGTAGTTTTCCCCCAGCATGTCACAGGAAGTGCTGCTGCTGATTCATCAGGTTAAACTTTTCCTCTTGAGTCAGAAGTAAATGAAGCTGCTGTCCAATGTGGAGGGCCAGAGGGGGTAGGGCAGGCTTGTTTACTACTTTTCAGAATGTTCTGGTCATGAAAACCGAATGGCTGGTGAGGAACGCAACGAAAACTTTAAATGCAATAATTAAAATTAAACACGTAAGTCAGTACCATGCTGCTTTCTACAGTTCCCTGTTGTAGACCAGTGAAGCCCTACAGTTGCCTATTTTATTAAAGTTGAACAAACTGTCCATCAAGGAACTCCATTTTACCTGTCCAAGTTTAAATCAATCCATCAGCATATCTCATAGACCTCGAGGCGCCATATTGAGCGGTCATCTGGTCTACACCCTGGTGCCTGTATTCAGTGTCTTTGAGACATCAGTTCTAAACAGGTCCTCAAGCCAGGGCTAAATTACATATGAGAGACAGGGAGACAGAAGCCGAATGGGATCATGAGCAAAAGTTAAGTGTTTTCTCTTTTCCATCTTTGGAGCTTTATAACCTAACTAGGAAAGTCACAACTAAGCACATGTGTAATGATTTAATAGTGCACATGAAGGAAACAGTAACACAGACGATATTTCTGCTTTCTAAGCTTATACCTCTGCTTCATTAACATCACCTTCCCAGTGTACCTGCTAGGGCAGTGGAGTGATCCAGTGGGCAGACATGCACAAAGAGAGCCCCTGCATTGAGCTGGCCCTCCTTCAGCTGAGAGGCTGGCTTTCTCGAAGCTTCATGCTCGCCATGTTGCCGCATCCTCTCCAGCTGATCTCTGGCCAAGCTGCCTCATTGGTGATACTGAGCATGTTTTATGTGATGGTTTCAAAGCTGCTGCTGCTGCAGTGGCTATAACCTGGCCTTTCATGTCTCAGTCTAGACAGATGCATGATTGAATAAAGGACTCATCCAAATCCCGTGTCACATTGGCCATCTGGAAAGTAGCCAACCACTCATTTAGCAAATTGCTCTGTTTAAATGCAGCTGCTGTGTCTCAGCGTTTATGCTACCAAGACAGATCGCATGATTCCTCTTCCTTCATTTATCTAAGCCGCTCCTCTCAATCTGCCTGGGAACTTAAAAAGGCTGTTAATGCATGACAAGGCACTTGACCCACATGATTTCCAAGCAGACGAGAAGCATTCGTCTTGTGCTGGGTCGTCCTTTCCTCAAAAGCAAGGGCACCTTGCATGTGATCCCTGTCTTAATGAAAGCTGCCTTTATTGAGAATCCCATTAAGCTCCACAGTGCCCCACTCTCCAGCACTGAAAATATTACCCTTTAGAAATGTGCCCAGAAACCCTACGCAGACTTGGACACTCCAGAGGTGACCTCAGACCTGAGGTCTCCATGGACAGAGAGTGCTTTTTGACAGGTTGGTGCTTCTATTTGCAGAGAAGGATTACAATCGTTAGCAGATAATGTCAACAAAGCCCCTGAGATGATTTAAATAAGAGTTGGAAGCAAAATGATTCCAGACTAACAATGAGCTCTCAAGTTTTTTACCTTCGCTTGCTTCATTTTCCAAAAGAAATGAAAATAAGGGGGCTGCTGAGTGTAAACAGTTCACTGCCAAGATGTCACCAGTCTCTTTGGCCTGATACTGATTATTATCTGCTATTTATCATGCAAATAGTCCTGCTGTGACTACAGTGTTCGTCAACTGCTTAAGTCCGTTGGGACTGCAGTGTCCTTAAGTCTGGAAGCCAGAGGCCAAAATATTGAGAATTTATGAAATACATATCATGTGTTCAGCCCTTAGATAGAACCATTGGAAAAGCAGCAAAAGAGCACAAAAAATGGGTGACCATTAAATCCCTTAGGAGATCAATAGCAACCAGTGCAGGAGTATTAAGCCTTACTGTGCAATTTGTGAGCTTTGGAATCAGACTTCCCAAGTTCAAATCCCAGATGGAATTTTGAGCAAATTTCCCTTCTGAAACTCAGGGTTTTCACCTGAAAAACTGGATGGACATTTATCTTTTGAAGTTGTTTCTAGCTGACCTGGAATCAACATATATACCTTCTAACACCTCAGCAAGTCGAAAAGCTGAAGGCGCTAAAGGATACATGACCTTGAT
The DNA here is from genome assembly GCF_000260355.1 of Condylura cristata. Taxonomy (NCBI): domain Eukaryota; kingdom Metazoa; phylum Chordata; class Mammalia; order Eulipotyphla; family Talpidae; genus Condylura; species Condylura cristata. Next base: position 43,444,890 of record NW_004567111.1, read on the forward strand.
TAATTACCAGAGGAATTCAAATGAAATAAAGAATATCTTGGACTAGGGCAAAAATAGCAATCTTTATGAATTAGATCCTGAGGGAAATATAAACTCTGGGTAGAGAAAGGCATCTAATAAAGAGAACAATGGGAGCAAGGCATCCAGATGACAGGCAGAGAGGGGTGAGGAGAAGCTAGATTGAAGAGAGGAAGAGCTTCTGTTTTGTGTATAGGAGTAGAAATGTTGAATGAAAGAGGTGCCCCATTGAATGAGGACCCTGAATGTCAAGTTAAAGTGTTTTAATCTAATATGACTGGTAACAGGGAACCATTGTGATTTCTTTAGCAAGAAAGTACAGAGCTTAACTAGAAGAGATTCTTGGCATCAGTGAACAATACAGTTAACTGTAGAAACTCAAGACTGGGAGATAGTATCCAAGGTCAAATATGATTTCAGGCCTGATGGATGAAGGATTTAGTGAGAGTGCCCAGTGTGGATGGATGAGATGGAACCAAGCTGGTGTTCCCATCAACACTTAGATCTGATGCCAACATAAACACTGGTGGGATAGACAAGGAAAAGAATTCCATGCCAAGCACTAAGGCCAGATGTTCATTTTGTGGGGCTCACTTTTTCAGACATGAGTCTCTAGGACACTAGAGGTCCCAGAAATGAAGGGAGCAACCCAAAAGGGGAGTTGTGCTCTGATTGGGCAGGCTAATAGTTTTGTTGTCACCTACATTGAGAGTAATATCACTTTAGAACAGTCAAGATCCTTCAAGTGCAAAGGTCCTGTGAGAGAATGTGACCGCCAGGCTCAGGATCAGGGTGGTGATATAGGTCTGAGTGTATTAGCTTAGGAAAGAGAGCTTGCTGTCAAGGACCATTGGGGGCGGGGGTGGAAGGAAAGAGCAGAGGGCTGAGACTCTACCATAAGGACACAAGGAAGGAGCCGCAGAAACCAAGGGAAAGAGGGACGTCCAGCAGGAAATGGTTGATTCGTAGCTGAACATCCAAGACATTCTAGGAAGAGGAGAGACTGAGAAAATCCCATTCAATTTATTAGAAATGAAACCAGTGGTGAGAAAAATGTCAGTGGAGAGTAGGGAGAAAAGCCAGATTGCAGTCTCCAAGGGAGGGGAGTGTGGAGTGAGAAAGTGACACATGAACTAGGAGGAAAGTGGTGGAGGGAAAGGAACAGGAGACTGATTTCTTGAAATGAAATGAGTTTCTAAATGCTACTGTAATGACCTAAAAAAGTCACAGAACCAGCAATGCTAAAGTAATTCTCATTAATAGACTATGCACTGGAAAAAACTTACATAAGAGACACGACACATAATTTTTGGTGTATGTCACACTAAGGCTAAAAAAAGCTCCAGCACACTGAGGTTCTGTTTGTATCCAGACTGAGCAAGCAAATGACACCACCTACCCTGAACTCCGCACACTGAGCCAACTAAGATGTAGCTCATTCCAATGCCCACCCCCTCCACCCTGTGGCTCAGAGGTTAGCAGAAATTTAGCAAAAGCAGCACTGCTTCTTAGGGTTTCTGATAACCAGGACATAGCATTCAGCCTTTTTCTGCCTCAGTATGGTCATCCGTGAAGTGGCAGTAACAAAATAGTACCCACTGCATTGTATTACTGGGAAGATTTTTTTAATGTCTTTTTAGATTCATTTTATTTATTAATGCATACCGGATCTGGGGTGTAGCCAGAGGCATGGGGAGTGGGGAAGTGAAAGGATTCACCAGAGACAGAGTGGGAAGCAGAACACGCAGATCTACTGACATACACTGCTGAGGGGAAGAGTGGGTCAGATAGGAGTGGTCTCCTGCACCACGTGGGTCACCTCCCTGGCTGGAATCAGACTCATGCTGCAGTGGCTGTGGATAGCTTCATAGTGCTGAGCCTTAACCCCTATGCCACCAGGGAAGCCCACCCTTTTGGTGAAGATTTAATGAGCTAACGCATGCAGAGCAGTTAATAGTGCAATGCCTGGCACTTATTCAAGGAGCTATTCTAGAGCCACGGTGATTCTAGGAAATCTTACCAAGCACCCACCAATAAACAAGCAGCACTTATTTCATAGGTTAAACAGCGAGTTTGTGTTCTGTACGCCCTATACTGCTATGCCAGTGTTTCGCTCTGTATCAAGTGCTGTGCAGGTCACCATGAGAAATGTCCTGGCAGGACTGAGGCCCTCTAGGTGCACATTCTAGTGCCATGTGCACACCCCTGTGACCTGAGTCCTGGCCCAGGACGTGCAGTCTGGTCCACTCAAGGTTATAGCAGCTCCGCTTCAGACCATGAAAGCTCATATGTTTGGGAAGAAACAGAGATGGCTGAAAGGCTATTCACTGTCTGTAAATGGAAAAATATTGCTTGCTTTTTCTGCTGAGAGAGCTTGGGCTTTTAGTGCATGGAAAATAAATGGGATGTGTTCTGCTTTTTACTTCTACAGGGAATTTATTTTTCTTTTCTAACTGTGTTGCAGGGATGTGTGAACATTCTGTTTTTGACATCTGTAGGTGAACTATTAAGGTAAATATTGAAGTTTAAATCTAATTTTGAAAAGGGGAATTTCTTTTTAAGCAAAGACGATCTTTTTATGTAACTCTTGCTACGGGATAAAAAAAATCACCCTAGAAAATTCTCTTAACATAGCTTAAGGTTTGGATTTGCTTTTTCTTCTCCTTTTCTAATTTTCTAATTTTCTCTGTTGGCATCTGCACATTCCCACCCCTTGGTGTACACATTGCCCTGATCTGCTCTGACACTCCCCTATCATGGCTGCGACAGCAATACAAACTTCCAAGGCTGGTATATTTATTCACTCACTCAAGAAATGTTTCTTCAGGATCTATCAAGTCATTGTGCTTGGTTCAGGGAATAAAAGAGAGGAAACAGCTAGTCACAGGCTAAACATTTCAACTGTATATAAAGAATTCAAAGGATCAGCTATAACATATCAACCTGCTTAGGGTAGACAAGATGTTGCACCAAACAGTCCCCCAAATTCAGTGTTTCTTGCAAGAGATATTTATTTCCTGCTCTTCTAACAGTTTAATAACATTTTTGGTGGGTGGCCTCCATGTGGTGACCCAGTACCAGCTCCCTTAGGGTCTCAGGTCCTCTGCACCCAGATAGCATTAAAGAAACAGGTCAAAGTGAGCGGTGATGAGGGAGGCAAGCGTGGGAGTCCTGTAGGTCACTTCTACTCATGTTCCACAGAGACACTCACACATTCACCCCAAAGACACTCTACAGGTACTCTTCAATCACAACCCCCCAGCTACCGCAGACCTCCACCAACACTCAAGATACACCCCCAATTCCTTGCAGACACTTCCTATGTGTCTCCTCAGATTTTTCTTACAACAGTTGCCCAAATGCCTCTTCTAATTTCACCTTGCAACCTCCCAACACAAACATTCACAGATATGCACTACCAAATACCGCACTATACCCTCCCACATCCTCAGGCACACCCCACAGTCACCTCCTATTTCCCATCGGAGACCCAGATGCACGGCACATGCTATCATTAATCCCACCTTGATATGCTGTGTACAATCACAGTGTCACACACAGCTCATATGCATACAGTCACACACACGGTTCATTGCACACACAATCACACACACAGATCATGTGCACACACAGAGACAGAGACAACTCAGACATACACGTCCGTTCACCTCACTCTGCACAAACAGATTCACACATAGAAACTGATCCCTGCACAAGCCACCCCATGCCCTCACAGCAACTCCTCTCAACACACATGAATAGACACTCACAGGCCTAATAAACAAGATGAAGACACACACATACACACAGACACCTTTGCTTCCCTTCAATTTGTCATTTTGGACAATCTTCTGGCTATCATCTTGAAAATCAATAAAAGTCATTTATTGCAAAGAACTGGGCTGTGCAGCAACACTCTCTGGTCATGGGGGACTGGAATGAAAGCCACTCAAATGAGATCAGATAGTGCATCTTCCACCCCATTAGAAAGGCAGGGAGGTGGGGCCGACATCTTCCCACTATGCTCTCTGGTGTGGGCTTCCAAAAATCACCAGCCACTGTTCTCCAACAGTCTCTACTATAGCAAAATCTCTCTGACCCATTCACACAGGAGGTCCTTGTCCTCCTGAGGGACAAATTTTCCCACATACCCCTGCAGCTGGATTTGCTGACAATATAAGTGCTTCAAAAGAAAAAAATAATGCCCCTCACAAATCCTCTAATTCTCGTAGAAAATAGGTACTTCCAAAAAAGAGTGTAGCATGGTGGCTGTTAGAAAGAGGAGAGAGACATGGAGATCAAAAAGAAAATCAAGAGGATGGATAAAAGGATTCAAATGCAAGAAATAGCCCAGACCAGCTGGCGGCCATCTGGGAGCTCTGAAGTAAGGGAAGAACAAAGTTGTGAGTCTATGCAAGTGGGGACAGTTTATCATGGGAGGAGGTTGCTGCTTTGAGGAACTGGAGAGAAGCCAGCACCTTGCCAACTACATAAGAAAAAAAAAAATGTAATGGTCGCCCTAAAGACTGGATTGCAGTGAATTTGCTCCTGTCTGCAGTAAACTAGTTAAGGACAGTGTCATTTTAGGGAAAGTCGGAAGACGGCTGAGGAGAGTATCGTAAAATAGAGACTTAATCTCTGAATGGCAGTGTAAATGAATAACAGAGAAATGGAAAGAGAGGTGGTTGTATCCTACACAGAATTTGTTAGTTTTTAAAAGCTCAACTAAGACCATAAGGAAGGTCGATGATGCTAGGCTAAACAGTAAATTATTGTAATAACTTATGTCAATCCATGTGAACATGAGAAGTAAAGTTCATGTGTGCCTAGGGACCAGCTATAGAGGGAAAAGTAAGTCACGGAGCAGGATATACAGAGACCTGATATAATTGTCCCCCAGAGAACTGAAGGAGAGTTCTGTGTCCCTATGGCTTCACCATCACCCAAAACTAGCATCCCTTTCTCTGCAAATGGCACAATCCAGTTGCCCATGCCTCAGACTCATCCTAGCTCCTTTACTCCCACATCTAAATAATTGGTAAGCAAGTCCTAACTATTCCATCTCCTTGATAACTTAGCCTGCTTCCTCTTTTTTTTGGTCTCCATGGCCTCTGCAATCTATCATCATGATAATAAGTTTTCACCTGGCCTCCTCAGGCCCAATATCAAATCTCTGCACATCAGTCTCCATATTTCCTTTGGGTGATTTTGGTGAAAATGCAAATCTAATTTCCCATTCATTTGCCAAACATTAGTGGGACAGTTCCTTTGTGCCAGACTGTCCTGTGCATGTCACTGAACAAAGCAAAGCTATCAACCCTCCTGGGGATGGAGTTAAAGGGGGTAGAAAGACAATTGACAAAAGTTATATGACATATTTTAAGGTGATAAATGCTGTGGAACAAAGCGGAAAGACTGGATACTAGTGATCAAGAGTGCTGGTATATGCACACTTGTGTATGCATAGATGTTTTCACAGATGGCCAGGATAGGTCTCACTGAGAGGTTGGCATTTGCTCAAAGGAAGCAAGAGATTGAACCACGTGGATGTCTGGGAGAAGCATGTTCCTTGCAGACAGAACAGCCAGGGAAGTGCCCCAAGGTGAAGCAGCAAGCAGGCTGGTATGACCGGAACAGAATAGGTGCAGGATGAGGTACACAGCACGAGGTCAGAGATCTAAGGGAGGTCAGGTCCATGGAGCTTTTGTAGCTGGATGGAACCACGTAGGGTTTTAAGCAGCAGATGGCATGTTCCTACTTCTATGTTGAACACTCTGTCTAGTGATGCTGTAACTCAGACCAGTGGGTGAATCACATAGTGGGGGAGAATATGAGCAATGGTGATGTCCCCATTCTGCCCAAGTCCCTCAGTGACTCCCTTTGCTTTCTGATAAAATCTAAACTCTTTGGCGTGATCTACCAAAACTTCAAAAGGGATCCCTCTCTTTTTCCAGATTCATCTCTTCCTGGCACTTTCACAGCTCCAATAGCCCCCATGTTCTAAAGAAGGTCACCACCTAACATGCATTGTCTTCTCCCAGGGCCCACACACCTATATATGATCTCTGCCTAAACACTGTAGTGCCCATGTAGTAAGATGCTTCTTGTATGCTCCTCTGCATACCAGGCACCCCCAAAGCAATCCACACATACATACCTCAATGACTGAGGTTACAGCTCTGAACCAGAATGTTCTGTCCATTCTATCGCTCTCACTAGATGGGGAACTTCTAGAGGATATGTGCTAGTGCTTTTATTTCTGGGTCACTGATTGGATTGGGGGGAGGATGGACACTGACTTTTTCATCAGATCTCAAGAATTTTATTTCGATCTAAATCAGTTAAGCATTAGAAAAGACTCATAACGTAATCATAAGGCATGAATCTCTTCATTGTGAAGAGATGGCTGAAGGAGTGTGTTAAGGTAACTTCTCATGAGTGAATGTACACGCCTATGCACATAACGACTGTGTTGCTGGAAAGTTGAATGCAAGAGGAACTCTGATAAATGGCATATTATTTGCCCATTGATCCAGCTGTGTTTTATTTTCTTGACATGTTAATGTTATTCAATTAGCAAAGCCCATATTATAACTTTAACTTCCTTATAACTCATCTCTCTCTACCAGCCTCTGTCAATTACATCATTCAGCTGAAAATGACTAATTTCTGTTTAGCAAAATACGGATGGGAAGCTTTTCAGAAATGAAGAGTCTTTCTGCAATATACAAACATCACCTAGTCCATCTGTTTTCTTTGAGTTTTCATTGTGCAGTTTGGGCTTTAGGGTCTCCTTTACTTATCTTGAGAAGTGCTGGAATATTTGGACTCTATGTGTTAAGCCAGCAGCAGATTTCCTACTTACTTACTGTTGCTTAAGGGAGATAGAGAAGGCAATTTCCTGATAATGCCTGGAGACTGACTTCTCATCAACTCTAACCTTTTCATGACAAAACAAGAAGGAGCAAACATTCCCCGTATGTGTTACTTCAACACAAGACAATTCTCTAGCAAAATATATAAAAATCTGTATGGAAAATGAAGCAAAAGTCAAAAAATATTTTCTCAAAGATATCTGGTTTTGAGTATTATGCTAAGCCTGGAGTAAGTTAAAGTAATCAGAAGACTAAATGATTGATTTGAAAATTTGGGGTGAAAAGATTACAGGTACACAATTTACCTAATTTATGGCCAGCCCAGAGGTTGAAACCTCTCTGTCACTTCCCTGAAAAGTCCTGGGAAAAGCTGAGAGTCAACCCATTTCACAACTTGGAGCCCCATCCTTGGCCCAGGGATTGGCATCACAGCCTCACAGATCACTGACAACTGTTCTCAACCCCTCTTTTCAGGAATAAAAATATAACATTATCTTTGGCAGATAAGATAAAAATCCATTAAGTAAGAAGATGCCATGTCAGAGGAAATTCATAGAATAAAAAAGAAACCTTAGAATTAAAATTGTAACATAGGAAACTCTACCCACAAGAGAATGGAAGAGAAGCTGGAATCAACCTCACCCAGAGAAAACAGCTATAATAAAGCTTAATGTGTGCTCACAGAAAAATTCAGATATTTTGCCCCTGCTATAGAGCCCCAGGACTTTCCCAAGAAGTTCAAGAACTGTGGTTGGTGGTTGCTGAGGAGAAGCACAGTAGAGTAAAGGGGGAAATGTCTGGGCTGAGGGTCAACTACCTAAGCCACAATAGGAAAATGAGGACATTGAGAAATTCCCTGGAGGAATTTTGCTGACATGAGACACAAACCAGAGCAGTAGGAATTCTGCTGACTCTGACCTAAGGCATTGGAAACCCTGAAATTTAGCATAGGCACCTAAGGCCTCTCCCTCCCCACTACCAGAAGAGATCAGTGAAAACCCAAGTTGAGTGAAGCTGGTTTCCATAAAAAGCCCAAGAGCAGCCAGGAGAACTTTAGAAGTTCACAAAGCTTCTGGGAAAGCAAACCAGTCCATCCCAAACCTGCAGAAATAGCAGCTGAGATGAAGGCAGGGCAATGAAGTCCACTAGGGGCACCACAGTGCCACATCAGCCAGCACACATGTGCCCAGTAGGCACACAGCACCATCTTCGAGCCAAGTGCAAATTAATCCCAGAGTGTGAAACATTGCCCTTCCCACAGGGAGGCCCAAACCAGGAAGAAGACTCATGATCCTGGAAGAAATGAACAACAGGGAAGTGAAGATAGCCTAAGCATGAAATACAGAGCCAGAGGTGACTAACAGCACCTTAAATGGGATAGAGTATTAAAGACCCTGACCTCCCTCTCACTTCTATTTTACACCAAGTAAACTAAGAACAGACAAAGATCAATCCCCAAGTGCCTCAACCTAAATTGGTATATACATAAATAGCCATAAATAAGGGGATATACATGCCTAGGAAGCAAGGGATATCTCAACACAAGATGGAAAAGCAAAATGAGAAGGGACAAGTATAAAGGAGCCAGAAATAGAGAAACTGCTTGACAATGCTTCAAAACAATAATATTAAAAATGCTAAGTGAGAGACCAGGAGGTAAGTCAAAGCTAGGTAGACAGGTGCAAGATCTCAGAAAGGAGATCCAAGAACAAAGAGTGTTCACCACTGAAGAGATTGAATATATATAAAGATCACAAAAATAGAGTCTGAGTGAAATGCAGACACATTTAAATAGAATAAAATAGAATGCTTTAAAAAGAATTAAAATGGCAGAAGAATTTCATCTATAGAAGATTCAAATGAATAAATTATACATTGAGAAGAGAGAGCATCAAGACAAAGAAAAATGAGGAAACTACAAGAAATATCCAACTCACTTAGGAAGAGTAAGAATGATTGGACTCCCAGAAGGGGAAGGGGAAGAAATAAAAACAGACACCTTGTTAAAAAAAATAATAAATTACAACTTCCCCAAACTACAGAATGAAACTACAGAATGGAAGTCCAGCAAGCAGAGAGAATATCTAAATTCTTAAAAGCAAAAAAGACCGACATGCAGGCATAACACTGTCACACTATCAAAAAATTGAAGATAAAGAAGAAAATTTTTAGGAAGTAAGGGGGAAATATAATAACGTATTAGGGCTCCCATATTAGTGTTTCCCCAGATTTCAGCCTAGACACTCCCCAAACAAGAAAAGAATGGAAGGAATATTGGCAATCCTAAAAGACTAGAACTGCCAGTCAAGAATTCTCTATCTTGCAAAGTTATCAATTAAGTATGAAGGTGTAGCAAAGGTTTTCCCAGACAAACAGAAGCTAATGGAGTTTGCCACCACCAGCTCTGTTCTTCAAGTAGTACTAAAGGGAATTTTATAGGAAAAATAGAAGCATAAACTCCATAGCAAAATGACAACAGCAACACAATACTAGCAGCAAGAGCAAGAATACTATGAGTCAGTAGCAATACACTAAGGAGTGTCGGGGCAAGAAATGTGTAGAACCAGTAGAGTTCAATATAAGAAAGCAGACACTACTTCACAAGTGCCCTAAAACATAGGAAATCAAGTAAAACCTCCATGGTGACCACTAACCAAACATCCATACTAGACAAGACCAAATGAAAGTAGAATGTCAAAATACCCAAAATGAAAAAAATTAAGAAGTGATGAAAGCACACTATGTGAAGACGTGGAATAGTTACTGAGTGATTATGGAGGCCTTTGGGGACAGAAATGGGAAAAAAAAGATGAAACTTCATAAACTTATAGAGCTAGTTGACTCTTGAAGCAATTGCATATAACTTAAGAGTCTAAAAGCTTTTAAAAACAGAATAGAAAAACAAACAAGACACGGGTTCCCCAAAAATCCTCTTTTTAAGTATTTGAAAACGACAATTAAGTCATTCTTCTTTGGGTAAACATTTCTGGTTTTCTCAACTAACTTCATGTCACGATGTCCAGTCACCCTGCTCTCTCTTTAGACAATGCCCCAGGTGTTCAGGACTGGACCCATCAGGAGCCTGTCTTGCCAAGTCTCTTCCCATTGGCGTTGTTCAAGCCATGCATTCCTCATCCTTTACTCATAAATCGATGCTTCAAACCTAAATCCAGGACTTTTATCCTGCTAAATTTCATTTTGTTGATATTTTCACATCCTTATTCTATTTGACTAAGATCATCTTAAATATCAGCTCTCATTATCAGCTTTGTATAGTTGAGAAATGAAACAATACTTCTGTATATTCAAGTATATCCTAGCAGCTACTGAGCAGACACAATGAGAACAGAGCACTATGGCATGTCACTAAAACCTCTCCCAGGATGGACTTCACCTGGTATTATTCCCTTCACTTTGAATAGAGATGTTCATTCATTTGCTCAAAAAAACATGATGTAAGGATCTCTTTGGAGGAGTAATGAGGGGTTGGAGTACTGGTAATAATAATTCCAGGAATTGTCACTCTGAAGAGTCATAACCAGACAATTCACGTGTCTTTCCACTGTATCTAGGTACAAAAGAAGGACTTTATTGGAGTTTTGCCCTATAACAGATCAGCATCTCTCCCCCACCCACCCCCAGGCCACATGCACACATAATGAAACCAATTTCTCTATGCATCTACTAGAAGAAAAAGTCTCAGGTGGCATAGGTTTTTCTTGGCCACAAAGCTGGTATTTCTAAATGCCCCATCCTTGTGAAGTGTGTGAAAAGGGTCCCATCGACCACACACAGAGTCCTCACAACCTCTGGCGGATCTAGGGGCCTTGAGTTCCAGCTTGTGGTGATAGCTTCCTTTAATCTCTGCTTCCTCTGATATTCACACTGGCACTTGGATAAGTGTCAGATTATTTTTTGACAAACTGAAGGATGAAATTCTAGGTGAACAATAAGCTGGTGACACAGATATATACAAACTCCTCAAACTATACCTGTTACCCAGATCTAACCAAACCAGTATCAGAGTAAGTGAAAAACTGACAGAGGACAAATTATATAAATAGCCTTTTTAAAGAGTAATTAAATCTCTCCTGTAACTGCCTTCAAAAGATACCAGGAAATCTATTTGATTCTTGGTGTAGATTTAAAAACAGATTATGAGTTTTGTCTGAATTAATAAAATAATAATAATAATAGAGAAACTATATCAGGTCTTTATTTTACAGACTATATCCCCAATAGTTAATGTATGCATAAGAGATTGTATTCACATTTCCAAGCAATAATTCCAAGGAGTTGAGACGTTTTTCCTAAAGTTTTATCTCAAAGTATGAATGCATGCTCCAAGTCATTTATTATTACTAATCATCATCACCACCTCTTTAATCTCACCTAAGCCTATAAATTTGATGGGTATTTCTCTTCTCCCCCATTTTCTGTCATGAAAATTCCTTCCTAGAAATTAAATGTATTTAGAGAAAGGTAATATGAATATTATGATGAAGAAGAGGTTAATGGAAGAGGATCAAAAAAGTTTTTTGTTTGAGATAAATTTTAAAAAGAGAAGATTAATCAGCAGAAAATGTGAGTTAAATGATTCACAAAGCACCTCAAAGAAAGCACAGGCTGAGGGAGGGTCAGGCTTGCTATTGGTTCCATTACTGGACAACTAATATTTCATAAAGTAATAATACCAGACTTTTTAAACTGCTTCTTGAAAATTGCTTCTTAAAAATAGAGTTCAGTTTAACCAATGAGAACACGTTCTTTGGGGTACTGCTGTGGAAGTCATATAAGTTTACATCACAAAACAAATCTTGACAGGATGATTCCACAGGTAAAATGGAAGTTGCCAAGTAGTCAGCACTGTTTTCTGAAGTGTCATAGTCAGAAAGCAGACAAGAGACAAAGCGGGAAGTTTAGATCTCTTAACCTGAGACTTTCTATACTCTAGCCAAGTAGGTAGGGAGTGAGCAGACTTGGGTAGAAAGTTGCAGAAAACTCAGTAATAAGGAATCTCATCACACAGTGAAAGGGGACTGGTGGAAAGCTGTCTCCAAGATAGAGGCAGCCTGACAGGAAGTTCAAAGACAGAAAGTTGAGTCCTTACCCCTGTACAACTCGTGACGGTCCGGTAAAGATTAAAAGTAAACCAAAAGTACCTGTTGCATAATTACTAATTTTGAGTCTTTCATTGGTCTGATAGGAATCCTACTCCTGCTTCCACGAGAAAGAAATAACTTTCTCGAGAAATAACTTCTGAGTGGACTGATAACATCCAGATTTAATAATGAACAATTTAGTAGATACATATAATTATATATATTACACATAGTAATATATATAATATATATATTATATATATCCTTATTACTAATTTGTGCAGAATGAGAGAATCTTATTGTGATATAACTAATGAAATGAATAAAAAATTACTATGGAAAAAGTCCAATATTGACTGTTTTGGAGAAGCCAGTCACTATTGCAGATTGCAGTTAGTCTTCTCAAGATCATCTCAAAGGATCCCTCACAGCACGAAAATAATTCTATGATTTGTTGAATCATGAGGCTATCAATGTAGACAAATGTGTATAATTTCATCTATCCACTAGTCTAAGCTACTAGATTTGAATCCTATCTCTACCATCAATACTTGCTAACTTCAGCAAGTTATTTAATTTTTCTGGGGCTCAGTTACCTCATCCTTAAAAAGGGAATAGAAATTTTTTAAAAAAGGGAATAGAAATAGTAATAATGTTTATCTCCTAGGATTGGGTTGCACAGTAAATGGGTTGGTGTGTACAACATGCTTAGAACAATGCTTGAACAACAGAAAAATGTTAATAAATGTTTACTATAATTGAGTCACAGGAAAAATGCCTAACAAAGATCAAGGAGTTCATCTTACTTTTATTAACAAAAATAATAGGTTGGTGATTGCTACATTGGCTTAACTTATCAGTGTGTGTCCAGAACCTCCCATCTCCAAAGTATCACTTCTCTATGTCTTTAGCATATTGACTTGTCATCCTTCAGCCTATGGCCTCATGTTCTCTCAATCACTGCTACACTTCCAGACAGCTTGTATCACAACTGTGTTTAAAATCAGAAAAAGGAATGCTATTCAGGGAAAACAAAAATGAGAGAGAGGGGGAAGAGGAAATGTAAAATAGAAAGGAAGGGGGGGAGGGAGAGGAAGAGACCAATTTCACATTTATAAAGAAACACAATATTTCCCAGAGTTCCTTTGCTAAGTTCACTTTATCTCAATGGCCCAAGGTGAGTCACATGATACCTTTGAAATCAAGAGATTCCTGCCTTGGATTTTTTTGACAGGGAAAAAGGGAAAGATCTGCTGAGTATACAACTGGGTGTATTCCAGGGTAGCCCAGGGTGGACTGGGCCGCCCGTCTGTGGGGCCTCACCCGCGCGCTCACAACTGCAGGTACACACAAAAGGGTCAATAACGGGTTTATTTACAAAAGGGGAAAGGAATAGGAAACAACCCAGGGAAAGAGAGCGGGATACAAAAACAAAGTAATTGCAATACCTTACAGCTAGGCTGACTGCACACACGAAGTCGCGCGGTCTGGAGAGCTGCTTCCCAGGAAAGCCAGCAAGAGACAGAGAGCCGGAGATCCAGAGCTGCTCCAGAGAGCCAGAGCTGCAATCCGCACCCTATTTATCCCCCAGCAAATGTCCCAGAATCCATTCCTGCTAGATCCGCCCTGGGGTCCTGCAGTTCTCTCCCTGGTACTGCTGGGAGTTGTAGTTTTCAATCACTGGTGTAATGTGGAGGGTCCAGAAAGCTGGAGTATGGGGTGGAGTCCATAAGACTCTGCAGAGTTTCTTTAGGAAGTCCTTCCCCTTAACAGGTGCTGCTCAGTTAATCACTCCCCTGTTACACCAACTGCCTTGGTCCCTGCTTCAGCGGTGGGAAGGACAGTGTCTGTTAGCACATAAATGAGGTAATCAGTAAAGAGCATTTACAGAATGTGAAGCCACTGCTTCTAGCTTCTATCTTTAAGTGCTTCCCAACTGCCTTCATGTGTGACCCCCTATGGGCAAGTTCTATTTCTTGGTGGGGCTGATTTCAAAGCCCAACATCTTCTTCTTAAAGGCCGCTCAAACTGAATGCACAAAGTTTGGCATCTTTGGTGTCATATTAGTTGAATCCTTGCTCTTTACCAGATTCTTAAAAAAAAAAAAAAAAGATGTCTTGCCTCCAGTCATACACATCTGGATGAGAAAAATGTGAGCAACACACATACGTGTGTCAATTATGTCCTAAGCTTTCCTGGAATCCAGAAAATGAAGTGATCAAGCAAATGATTTGATATACTCAGAGCTCCCCATGGAGGAGTTAGCCAGGCCTCAGAGAACAGGAAGAATTAACAGGAATCTTAGTAGGGGAGGGAGGAAATTCATGGCCAGAAGAGCAAAACTCCTGGTCAGAATAGGAGGGACATTCATTCTTACCCTTTTGAGACTTTTATGTTTTTCTCCTTAGAACTTGGAAGAAGCTGCCCAAAGTTGAGAACATGCCAAGCATTAGCATTAATAATGCCACAATCTCTCCAAATGTAAATTATATCTGCTGGAAGGTACATGGAGACTGGGTTACTCAGGTAAAAAAAAAAAAAAAAAAAAGAAAGAAAGAAAGAAAGAAAAGAAAAAATATTTAATAAATGTAAATTGAAAGTTAGCAGTCTGCCTCTCTCTCTGGGTGTATCAAAATAAATGATGGTATATATTCTTTAATCAGTCACCACTGACCCTGAGAAAGCTTTATGAACCTAAATACAAGCAAAAATGAATGTGACATGAAATATGCAGAATATTACAAAGAACAATAAGTGACTGGTTTCTAGGAGCTAGTGAAATTCATCATATTGAAATTCCTGATGTGCATGCTTTGGGGGCTCCCACCCCACATCCACTTTGGGTCTGGAAAGCAGGCATGCTTCGGTAGGAGTGATGGCCAACTCAGTGACCTGAGTGTCTTAAGACCAAGGATTTGGTTATAGACAGGAAGAATTATTTCCCTGAGGCTTCTACCAGCTCTAAGAACTAAAACAGTATTTCTCCAGTGCATTAAAAAGAAAACCTTGCCATTTATTTTAAGGCAGAAAGCAAATGTAGCATGGATGTGCCATCCCCAGGAGCAGGAGGGAGAACAAAAGCCCCTCAGGGCTGACGAGAGCATTTGTTAGGGAGCATCTCTTTCTAAGCACCTCAGGCTTAAACTAAGTAGAAAAGATGCTTAATAAAGAAGACATATGCAAAAGGGCCACCCCGGTGGTGCAGGGGTTAAATCTCAGCGCTATCAAGCTGTCACCAGCCACTGCAGCATGAGTTCAATCCCTGGTCAGGGAGCTGACCCACATGGCGCAGCAGATCTATCCTGTCTCCCCTACTACTCTGCTCAGCAGTGTACTTAAGTCAATCTGCCTGTTCTACCCCCCTACTCTGTCGGATGAATCCTCTCACAATCCCCTCCTCCACCTCTGGCCAGTACCCCAGCTCTTCTTATGTATAAATAAATGTTAAAAATAAATCTTTAAAAAAAAAAGACATGTGCAAGAAAAGAAAGGTACAAAATGATGTTATGTGAAAGGAAAAGATAGGAAAACCATCAAACTTATTTGCAAAGTAAAATGGAAAATGAGAGGGGAAGAAAGATTGAACCCCCCAAAAAATACCATTTAACTAAAAGACTGAGCCCAGCAAACTTTCCAACACAAAGAGAAGAAAAGAAACTACAAACCCTGCAGCAGAAAGAAACTGTGAACTAAGAAAACTAAATAGAAAAAGAAAATCAAAATCTGACTTAAAGGCTTAAAAAGCACATGTACAAACCACTGTGTATAATCAATATGTTTCTTGAAAGTGATGGGAAGCAGGTTCTGTTTTGTTTTTTTCAGTTTTTTGAGCAACAATTCACATATCATTAAACTCACCTCCTTAATGTGTACAATTAGTGTTGAAAAAATTATGATGTTGTACAACTATCACCATAAGCCAGTTTAGGGACATTTCCATCATTCCATAAAATCCTTCTTAATCACATACAGTTATTCCCCATTCTTACCTCTCACCCCGGACAATTATTCATCTACTTTCTTTTATAAGACCTGCCTTTTCTAGTCATTTCATGTTAATGGAACCATAAGCCAAGTGTCCCTTTGTGCCTAGCTATTTGGAGACATGGACACTGTGCCAGCCCGCAGACGCGTGCTCTTATGGCCCAGCTTGTCAGACTCTCCCTCTCTGGAAAGTAGAAGGACCTCGGAAAGTAGAAGGACCAGAGCTAGCATGGTGCAGGCTGGACTCCCATATGTGGAGGGGTGAAGTGGGAGGGAAACAGAGCCACGCATTAGCTCTAGTGGAGCAAAAATGGAGCCAAACGGGAGTGGCCGCTTGAGCCAGCTCCAGGAGCAAGGTCAGCCGAGGGAAGGCAGAGGGTACTGAGTTCTGTGGTGGCTTGGCCACAGAAGGCCACAGTTCTGGGCGTCGCCCCAAACTTCAAAAGCCCTCTCTTCCCTCCAGACTTACCTTTCCTCTCCCTGTGCCTTTGGGTCTCGCTCCATGAGATTAGCACTGTTACCTTCTCTGTGTCCTCTTTGAGCCCTTGTCGTTCCCAACTTTTAAATGACAAGTGTGTCACTCTTTGTAGCTAACCCACTGCTCTTTCAACATGCCTGAGGACATATTCAATGTCCATGCTCATGCACTTCATCAGGACTTCTCCAGGGAAGTGGGTGGCCTGAGAGGAGAGAACTCCTCCATCCCACCTAGTCGGGCTCCCAGTGCCGAAGATGGACTTGGCCCTCCATCAGGGGCCAGCCTGAGAGCTTTGCCTTCCCAAACCTGGCATGTCTGCTCCAGGGCTCTATCTAGATGTTGCAGGAGAGTCTTTCACCCTCCCAGCGGGTACCCGGTGTAGCATCCTACTGACACCAGCCTACGATATAGAATAACCTGTTTTCTCCAAAAAGCTTCACAGCCAGGCAGGCAGCATTTTTTTTATTTTCTCAGTGATATCTAAAATGGGTAGTGGAAACTGCAACACAATCTACCAGACAGGACACCCAGGAATTGCGTGTTCTGGTGCTAGCCTTGAGCACATACGAACGACAGACAGCCCACACATTCCACAAGGCCGCCCACGGCTCTGCCCCCACACAAATGTGGCTTTATAAAAATGTGCTTTTCCTCTGAACAAGTGGCTCTTTTCTCCCTCTTGAAATATGTGTTAAAGAATCTGTCGACATTATTACAAACGCTTCCTTGCCCTAGTGTGTGACCTTCATATTAATGAGGATTTTCTCCTTTTTTCGTTTCTAGTTGAACTACTACGATGCTATCAAAGCCGTCATTTCCAGCTCCAACCACGAGCCCACAGCTCTAGTAATAGGTACTGATCATGCTTCTCTCACGTTTGCGATCTGTGTGTGTGTCACAGCCCCCTTGCTCAGCTCCCACCTTGATCATATCTGCAGTAGCATCCCACGCTCTGCTAATAACTCCTGGTGCTGCTCAAAATGTGACACCCTTCACTGGTTAGTCTGCCTTTAGTTTTAGAAGCTTCTCGGCGGGAGAGGGAGGGAGAGGGAAGGGACGGATGCCACAGGCCTCCCCACACTCCAAGAGCATCATCCATATTTGCTGAGTTGAAAGAAGAGCAACATCCCCTGGAGGATTTCAGTTTATGGGGGTTGAGCACCCCTAATGTGACATGATATTAAATAGGCAGCCGTGTCCACATGGGAGAGTGGCCTTGGGCATTTTATAAACTAGGATCTGGGAATTTTTAAGGACTCAGAAATCATGCTGGCTGTCAGAGCTTGAGTGATGATGACAAGAAGACGCAGGACCTGGAGATAGTTTTCTGGAAGCTGGACTTTGACCAAGTGAATTCAGAGACAAACACTCCCACCAGCCCTTCCTTCTTTCCTTCCTCCCTTCCTTTTCTACCTCCCTCATTCCTTCCTGAATATATTTAAGACTTAGCGTTGGTTATTTCCTCTGCCTGGAAGGTTCTCCCTGCAAATATCTATTTGATTCATCCTCTCACCTCCCTCAAGACTTTGTTCCAATGTCACATCTCCATGAGGCCTTCCTTGCCTACTTTTTATCTATCAAAGCAGCCCCGCCCCCTGATCCGGGTAATTCCAATTTTTGTTCTATCCACGTTTAAATCCATAAATCCAATCATTTTCTAATATGCTGTATAATTTATCTATTATGTTTGCAGTTTGTGATCTGCCTTCCTTCATCAGAGAGCGAGCACCTCACAAGGGTTTGTGTCTATTTTGTTTACTGTTCTGACTCAAGTGCTTAGAATAGCACATGTCATATCATAGATGCTCAACAAATATTTGTTCAATGATATTGTGTGTAATCAGAATTCAAAACCTATCTGTTTCCTAAAGCAGTGCTATGAAGCCTCCCAACCTGTCCCCACAGTGTCCTATGTCCACATTACCATTTTAGTTGAGTATGCATTTTTACACACAAACACACACACTCCACTACCTTGTGCACCTGCACCCTCATCTCTAAATGTTCACCAGAGAGTCATAATCCTGTCAGGAAATAAGAGAAATGGTAAACTCATTCCCATAACACTCTTGAAATTAGTTCTAGCCTCCATTTCTGGGAAGAACATTCCACAGCCCCTAAGGCATCCATTTATATACTCCAGGACTTCAAAACTCAGCTTAAGATCAGCCACCTGTTTCCACACAAATTGGCCTCAAGCAAGAAGGAATCTCCCGAAGAGGTGGAGCCAATAATCGCAGACAGCACAGCATGTTCTCCTCGGTGCATTTGCTTATTGAAAAGAGACAGAAGGCAGGGGTCTCTTGCCTTATTTGCATACAAGAACTAAGGTACAGGCCAGAAGTGTGGGGTGGGGGGGTGAGAGGATTCACCAGAATTATAGTGGGGTGCATAACAGGCGATTGACTAAGATACCCTTCTAAGGAGAGCAGAGGGCAAGACAGAAGAGGTCTGCTGCACCATGTGGGTCACCTCCCAGGCCAGGGATCGAACTCACACTGCAGTGGCTCTGGATCACTTCATAGTGCTGTGCTTTTTAACCTGTTGCACCCCCAGGGAGGGCCTCATTTTGATTATTAATGAACATGAAAGAGAAACATATCTTAGTGAAGGCCCTACAGTAACCAAGACTGAGCTTAAATAGCTTCCCTCTGCAAACCTCAGTGGGACTCCATTTTGTGACAGTAGTTCTGTGAGCCCTCACCATACTGAGGAAATGGATGGAACAAATGAAGAAGATATAGGAAAGTATGGACAGGAAACACTCCAAGATCTACCTTGAAACAGGAAGAGTGAAGTATAGGCTTTGAAGGAACACGCCTACCGGGCTGCTGACAGGCTGCGCTGAGCCCATGACTGTAAACTTGGCCTCTCAGTCAGTCCCAGTGCTAGGATCCACAATGGACAATTGGTGTTCACCTTCCTCCAAGACCCCAGCACCGGATAACTTACCTCTTAGTTAGTGTGCTGGGAATCTGAACTCACCTTGAATCTATTTTAGGTTTCCATGGTGATTGCTTAAACTTTCATCATCCTGCCTTCAGACCTTGGGAAAGAGCTAGGCTCTCTGGTTTCCATGACAACCATTTAAACATGTATCTCTGTCTGGCTCTGTTGAAAAAGAACTGCTAGAGAGCATGCAAATCAACTGGCTGCTCTCCTTTATTTCAAAAATAAAAATAAAGTGACACACCTGCTTAGAAGTTCCAGATCTCTGTTCATAACAAGAAGGGTGAAAATGTCAAACTGGTGTTTGGGGAGGGTTTGTTGCATTGCTTTGAGACTTCAAGTATTTGCCCAGATACACAGGCTTACTGCCTGCTTGAGTAATTATCTACACTCAGCACTTATCCTCCCTCCTCTCTGTCTGGAGATGAAAGACCCACAAGTTCAAGGCTGTTTACCTTCCTGCTGCATAATAAAGGGAAAAGGAGAGCTATATATATAATGAGAAGCTAGCCACCTGACCCAGCCAAGCCCTCATGATTGTGGCCAGTAGCCACGGAGGGTGGGTTGTCACCTCAACTCACTTGCCAATAAACTGGGCAGAGGTGACCTAGGACTCAGATTATGGTACAAGTAATGTGGAAACCACATAGCCCACTAATTCACAAATGGCTTTATATCCTTTATAGTACTTCACAAGATGGAGAGCAGCCACCTAACTGAGAAGAACTCAGAAGAAAAAGAGAAAATGAGTGTTCCCTGTCCCCCCCAGAGACTTCCCTGTCCTCTACCACAGTGACGTGCCCTAAACCAGAGGTCCCAACAGCAGCAGTGGCTGAAGTGATCACTGGTAGTTTTAATATATGTTTTGAATCTGGCTACCAACATTTCAAAGTCTGGAAGAGATTTTCCACTTCTCTAAAAAAAATTAATAATTCTACTTTAAGAAGGTCTCTTACCCACAACATGACCACTCTCCAAGAGACAAAGCATGCACTCACTTTGAATAAACTTTTCTGAATAACAGATCCTGTGGAAATAGTTGAATTTGTAATTTGTCAAGACAGGCACAGCCCCAAACAAAACCAATTCCTTTCAACCAATTGCTGAAGTTAGAAACACTGAAGGAGAATTTTTACTAGGGGAGAAAAGACAGGGTAAGCTGAAGATTAAATGTTCTTCCACCTTCTTCTTCCAAAGTCCATCAGCCACCTTGGACAAGTCTGAGGTTGGAGGGTAAGCCAGATGAGGTGGAGGGGGTGAGGGATGGACAGGTGAGTATGCTGGGAATTTCCTTTATGATCCCACAGTGAGGCCAGTGTCTAGTACCTGTAGAAAAGGCCCTTCATTGCCTCTGTGTGATGTTGCTACTTTGATTCTTTCTCAGTAGATTCATAAGCTCGTCCATCATTTGACTGAAAATATGTGTCAGCATAATTGTAGGACAAAATTGGCTGGTTGACTGATGAAACTGATAAGTCAACTCAATAGACCCCAACTTTGCATCAGACATTCGTGGTTTGAGTTCCACCATTTTGGGGATGACAAGATTCTGAACCATTTCAGATATAAGTTTCCTTCCAAGTGAGATGGAAGGCACCCCCCCATGAGTTTCTGGGAGACCCTAGACCCCAACATGATTGTGGGTAGAGAGGCACTATAGAGCAATCCTTGACATTTGGTAAAGATTTAATAAAAATGCCCTCAAAAGGAGATGACCCTCTTCAAGTTTCCTCTTTCCCCGCCCCAGAGACCCTTCCTGCCTGTTTCTAGACAAGGAAGGGGGGATGTCTTGCCTTTCTTAGTGACACACATCACGTTCATTCTTCAAACTGCCTACAGTTTAACATCTGGGAGTGAAAGAAGAAGAAAAACTGTGGCATCATTGAAAGCTAACCTAGGACCTTTAAAAATCAACATCTTGTCAGAAAATTGAATGATCGTATCAGAAAGCTGTGTTTTGTTTTTCTGTGAATATTGTAGGGTGCACTTTGGGAAGAACAAATGTCAAGCAAAAGATGAAAGAGATCAGGGATGTGAGAAAAGATGTCAAAACAAGAAGAGGCCAAACATCCCTTAGTTTACCCCAAAGGCGAGCAGAATGTGATCACACAGTGTTTCGTATCTGCAAAGGAGTCAAGACATTTTCATTCTGTAAGAGAAAGAACTTGCTACTGACCGGTGGGATGGATCGAATCATTAGAGTCTGGAATCCTTATCTGCCTGGGTAAGTTTTCTCCCTCCAACCACCAATGCCATGAATGCAGGTCTGGAAGTGAAAGGTATACAGAAGCAGATCTGCGGACTGCTGATTCCTTTCCAGAATAATTTTAGATACCATTGTCTGAAATCGATCTGTCATTACAACCTGGGAAACTTCTGTTCGTGACCACTCAGGATCACTGAACAGGGAGAGTTAGTAAACAACTCGTTTAAGTATAATACTGGACAGGACAGAGACAGTGTGGATCCACATCTTGGAAGGTTTTCTTTAACCAGCTTGCTCTCTCCTCTACGATGAACTGAGACAGATGCAGAGTACAGTCTGCGGTTTTGATGGGTAGTTGGAGAGCTGTCCATGCACCTCCTGAAGCTGCCCTGAGTTTACCTTCACTCTCCACAGGAGTTGTTTAGCCCCAACTGAATCCATGACTCCACTACCCACCGCTAAGACAGAGCAGAAATGGCACAAGAAAGCAGGGACTGTTTTGGATCGCCTGAAACTAGGGATCCAGAGCAGCAAATAGTTCACTGCGTAACACAGTTCATGCCTTAGAACCAGGTCCAAACCTTTCACTATGCCACCCAAAGCAGGGACCCAGTGACGCTTTCTTGACACTGACATAGCTGTCATTTTTCTGAGCAGCCATACTTACGCATCTGGAGTCCTGACATTTGTAGAGTTCTTCACCTACAAATGAAGAAGCTGAAGCTCAGAAGAGTTGATTAACTTTCTGGGAGTAATGACAAAATTAAGGTTCAAATACACACTTGACTTGTTTTGAATGCCTGAATCATTTCTACTGATAAATGTTGGAAGTGGAAGGAGAGTGAGCAATGGGCATTATCTCCTCATTCGTTGATAGTGGGGATTTGGGGGTTAAGAATGAGAGAATGTGGGGCCTGCTAGGAGGTCCCATCGCTAACAGGAGTAGCAGGTTGCTACACGGCAGTACAGAGCAGGTTAGCACTGGGGTCTGACCCCATCTCTGTCACTTTCTAGTTGACTGATCCTGAGCAGAGGTTGCAGCCTCAGTGTCCTCCTCTTTAATGAGGATACAAGAGGACCTCTTCCAGAAGAGGAATGAAGATTACAAATGAGAGCGCCCATAGAGGGCACTTGGCACAATGTCTAGTGTTAACCAGTAAGCAAGAAAAGTGATTTCCTACCCAATTCTGCTACCTTAGACTCCTATTTGCATGGTGACTGAGAACATGGTGCCTTTCCAGTGACTAGGTTCTAAGACACTGTGCTCTGTCCTTCAAACTCAAGCCTGTCTCTCTTTCTACTGCACACCCAGCACTGAGACCCTCAGGGTTCTGTGATCTCTCAAAGCTCCTTAATATAAATTCATATTTAAAAATATATTCCCCTCACCCCAAATCTGAATGCTGTAAACCTGCATAAAGTAACACCCTGCCTTAGAATCTACCCCAGTCCTCTCCTGTATGCTTCCTCAATCACGCCTTTTAGAACAATATTGTTAGCAGGGCAGAAACAAAACCAGGGGCTCATCTCATAAGAATATTTAATTGTGTTGCTACAATTGGGTGTAATTTGCTTCCTTCCTTTTATTACAAAAGATAGATACTTGTGTCATTGCAGAGGGAGACATAGTCCTCCTCCAGGCTGAAAAGAACTGCCAGATCCAGGCCAAGTTTAGTCTTGCATTTTTATTTAGAAATAACAGATAGGACTGATTGGTGTTCATCTGGTCTTTTTCCATTCTAGAAAACCAACAGGTATGCTGAAAAGCCACACAGCTCCAGTGATCTACATCCATGTATCTGCTGAGGACAACAAAATATTTTCCATGTCCATGGACAACACTGTTAAGGTCTCGGCCCTTTCACAATTTGCTGCATTATTCAGCATGGCTTAGGATAGAAAATGTGCTCCGTTCCTGTTTTCTTTTTCCTTCTCTGAAGCTTGGGGGCCTCTGCAGTAGCAGATGCTCAAAGGGTTATTCACATTTGTGAATTTGCTCAGCAAAGAGAGGATATGTATGCCATTGAAGGGTGACTCTTAGGGAACTCTCGAGACCTGGTGTTTATGTTGTGTTGAATAAGCTTTACAGCACGTAGGTCCCTCCTGAGCACTGTCCAGGTTCCTGGGAGAGTGTGTTGAGGATGGAGATGAGGAGCAGGAGGTAGAAAGGGACACGTCGGAGGCAGCAGACCCTTCCACTAGAGCTTCTCACCTTATTTTACCACAGGTATAGGGCAGGTGGGCTCTTTTCTAAACATCCTCTGTAAGCTTTGGCATCTAAATATTTCTGGCCCTGGTGAAGGAAATAATATCACTATTTTATTTGGGTTTGTCTGACTCCATTTTACACCTAAAGTTCTGCTCACCTCTAAAATTCCATTACTCTGTAATCTTCACAGTGTTGTAAATTAGTTACAAAAAGGGAGGACTCCCACTCATTTACTTCCTCCATCATTTCCTATGCTTTTCCAATGCATATGACAGGTTTTCATGATTTGCTCTACCACTGACATGGGGTTGACTGTGGAAATTTAGAGCTGTTGATCATGGAAGTACACAGGAGCCTGAAGAGAGAGATCACTGCCACCACATTGTGGAGTTATGTAAGCCAGATAATAAATCACTGATAGATGTTATGGGCTGAATTTGAGATAGGGACTTAAAAGAAATTATCGTTAAATGAGGTGGGCACTAGTCCAATGTGTCTGGTGTCATTATAAGAAGAGATCAGAATGCAAGACTACAGAGGGGACCCTGTGGGAGCCCCCCAACAT
Organism: Condylura cristata; assembly: GCF_000260355.1. Classification (NCBI taxonomy): domain Eukaryota; kingdom Metazoa; phylum Chordata; class Mammalia; order Eulipotyphla; family Talpidae; genus Condylura; species Condylura cristata. Next base: position 43,469,276 of record NW_004567111.1, read on the forward strand.
GATAGGGAAGCCTCTGAATTTATATAAAATGTCCAGAAAAGGCAGAATAGTAGTTGTCATTGGGTGGAGTGAGGTAGGGAGTGACTGCTAATGGGTTTGAATTTCTTTTTGGAATAATGAAAATGCCTTAAAATTAGCTAGTGGTAATGGTTGTACCACCCTGGATATGTTTAAAAGCATGGCAATATACACTTTAAAATGTGAATTTCACCTCAATGAAGTTGTTTTTAAGAGGGGGAGGAGGAAGAGTCTGTGTGACCCAGGGTTTGGGGTGAACGCAGCATAGCCCGGGTGCCCCACAGTGATGTGTCTGATAGAGTTAGCCTGAGTGAGGGGAGATGTCGAGCTGGAGATGTGTAAATTTGGGGGCCATTAGCATTTAGATAGAATTGTAAGCCAGGCAGTAGATGAGATCTCAAAGGGAGTAAGAATGGGCAAAGGAAAGAAAAACCTCCAAGTCTGAACACCAGGGCATGGTGGTGTGGGGGCTTTCTCTGTTTGTGGGATCTAATGTGGCACCTGAAGAGTAAGGACTTCCGTGAGACCCCTCTGGCAATGAGGAAAGAGATCAGGTGGGGAGTTCAAGTCAGTGATACAAGGACCCAAAGTCATTTCGACCTCTGTGCTAATTTGATTAAAATGATAAGATTTCTGAACTTGTCCTTTTTTATTTGTTTTGAGGATAAAATTCACCCAAAAGCAGCATTCAAAAATCACTAAGTTGGAGACTTCATATTTTTATTGAGTTCCCCACCCCCCAAACTTTGCTGCCATTAGATAATCATAATTCTGTATGTGTGGACATGTCTTCTATCCTATTTTATTTTCCTAGTGCCTCTCCATTTTCTTCCAATCTAAACTCATGATTACAAGATTAGCATCTTGCCTGTGATGATTCAGGCATATTGAATCACTTCCCAATGTGTGTTTAAAATATATTGAAATCCTATCTTGGAAATATGGTGTGTAATTTATTTCAGAATACATTATTCCTATCAAATAAAAACTAATCAACTAGGAACCAAACAGCTAAATTTCTAGCATGCCTGATCAGATAGTCTTCATTCTTTGAATTGATTTTTTCAGCCCAAATATTTTGCTTCTCTAAATCATGAGGACACACAAATGTTTTAGGAGTCTGCAGGTTTCTGGCACTCTCTAAAAGAGAGTAAAGTGACAGATGTAGGCTTCTGTTTTCACTTGTTATTTTCTATAAATTTAATATGCACGCCACCAAGAAGCCTGTTTTGTGTCAACAGGAATTAGAATGCAAAGAAACTTTTTCTTGGAAGGTAGATAGCATGGCATATTAGGTTAAGTCAAGTCTAGCCACTATAACAAAAAAACCCGTGTTTTCCACAGGTTGAAACAAGCAGTGTTTATTTCTGTCTACTGTAACAAGACTCCTGGTGAGGGACATCTTTTCTCCCATCCCAGAACCAGGCTGTCTTCATGGCATTTGGGGGGTTGCTGGGGACACCCTGCGGAGGTTCTCAGAATCCTTCTCATCCAGGTGCAATAAGCATGTGAACCGAGGAGTATTTGCTCTTACAAATCCCAGCCATGAAGAAACATCACTTTGTGTCATGTTCTACTGCTGGGCTCATAACTCTGGGTGGAAGGGAAACTAGGAAATGCCTTCCTCTGTTAGCCTCTTCCCACTTTACACTGTGGGCAGGGACACGTTTGGAGACAGGCAGACTTGAGTTTAAACTCTGAGAGTATCATAGACAAGCCACTTTGAGTGAAATGCTCAAACCTGACCAAAACTACTTAATCATTTCCGACATTTCATTTCTGAAAAACTGGAGAGAAACCCACCTTGCAGTTTATTGGTACTCATTATAGAAAATGTATGAACTGTGCTTACTTCAGAGTAGTTTACCAGACAGGGCTCTCTTGAGCCTGAAGGGAAAAAATCTTACTGAAATAGCTGAAACTAAAAGAAGAGGATTTACTGGTTATGGAAAGATGCTGTGACACAAGACTTCATGGCACCTGGGCTCAGAGATGGCACTTTTTCCCCATGCCCTCTCATGTTTCTCTTCCATGCTCCTTGGTGCCAATTGATCTCATTGAATCCTACTGCAGAAGGGTTTTTCTCCTTCCAAATGGCCAGAATTGTAGTTGCCCACTTCCTGAACCACATCCCAACAGTAGTTATACTACCAACTCAAGCCAGAAAACTCAGAAGGAAGAACAAAATTTGGCCAATTTGAATCCCACACCTACACTCTCAGTCAGGCAGCAGGTCTCTTAACAGAAGCCAGCAGAGTGCTGGATAGGTATGTCAATGGTGCTGAGTGTGTTGTAGCTATTTTTATTTGGGAATTTGATGCCAGCTTGCCAAATCAATGCCAACATCAGTATGGAGAGCTTCTCCCCACTTTTCCCTTTCATGGACCTTGCAGGGGTCCCTTTATAACATCCACCAGCTGGCTCCAGCATCACCTTTGTGCACCCTTTCATCAAAACCCTCTTTCAGTAACTTTATCTCATGTGTGAGAAGGAATAAACAGCTCAGTGGGTGCCCTTCATGGTCTAAGTGAGTGATAACTGTGTGTTACCTTTCTATCCAGGAAAATGAGCATCTTCAAACAAATTAGAAAGGAAGGGTGATGTCACTTGAGGCAAGCAGCCCTCAGGGTGACCTTTTCCACAGTATTATTTTACTTTGATCACTGCTATCACCCCAAAGCCAATGTCCCAGTATGCATTGCTCCCCCTCTATGCCATGACCTAAAAGCACAGATACAAAGCAGGCTGGAATGTTGAAAATGAGCTTGCTCTCTGCTTGGGAGAACTAGAGGAAAACAGTATAAATACGACAAGTGAGAGTCTGGCTTAAGACATAAGCTCTTCAATTCTCATGATAGTTGATTTGCTTCCTGGAGTCTCAAAGGAGGGCAAAGGAGCCTTTTCTAGAATATCCTGAAAACGTTCTAAAACATCCTGATCACTTTATTCCTAAAACTTACCTAAGCAAATTTGGAGAGAGCAAGACCTGACACTGATTAGTTTTAGCTAGTTTAGCTACTTACTAAATGTGGATGAGTCACTTAACCTGACTGAAATTCACTACCTGGAGTCTACCTTCCAAAGTAGATTTAAGAAAAAGTTGGTTTAACAGTTAACATGCTAGGACAATTATAACAAAATTGAGCGGTGTGCCCTAAACAACAGAAACCCCTTGTGTCACTGTTCTGAAGGTTTCAACTGAGAAATCAAGTCTCAGCACTACTAGTTCTTTCCAAAAGCTGTGAAGGAGAATTTGTTCCAAAGCTTCTTGCCCAGCATTCTTTGGTCTCCTTTTTTAATAGCAGCACCAATCTCTGTATCATATTCAGGTGATAGTCTCCCTGTGTGCGTGTCTACCTCTGCATGTCTACCTCTAAAATCCCCTTCTTATTTCTTTTCTCTTATAAATGTTTCATTTTAATCTTTTTTAATTGAGATAACATTGTTGGTGCACAACAACATTTTTTTTAATTGAGATAACATTGTTGGTCCATACTTCTTTTTGTTCTTTTGAATTTTAAAGGTCATCATGTAGCATCTTTGATTTTATTTTTTTGAGGTATTATATGATTCAGAGGTACGTTCAAATGTATGTTTCCTTACCACATGCACCACCAAGACACCATGTTTCCACACCACATGCACTACCATAGTCCATCAGGCCCCCTCCCTCCTTTGCTCTCCATCTTCTCCCTTCTTCTCTGGTATCCTCAACTCTACAGCCATGCTTCTTAGATTTGTTTAGGTTTAGTTTTGTCTGATGCTTTGTTCTGATTCTCTATGTTACATGTAAACGTGGAATATGAACCTCTTGACTTATTTCACTTGGCATAATCTCCTTCAGTTCCACCCATTGTCAGAAATCGCAAGACTCCCTTTATTTTTGATAACTGAGTAGTATTCCATTTTGTATATATACAAATTCTTAATCCAGTCACCTATCATTGGGCATTTAGGTTGTTTCCATAATTTGACTATTATTAACACTGCTGCAATAACATAGCATTATATACATCTCTTCAAATTATTGTTTTTGCATTCTTTGGTAGGTTCCTAAGCATAGAATTGCTGGATCATATAGTGGATCTATCTTTAATATTTTAAGAAACTTCCATACTCTTTTCCATAGGGGCCAGGCCAGTGTACATTCCTACTAACATGTACAGGGTCCTTTTATCTTCACCAACATGTGTTATTTCTGGTCTTGTTGATGTGGGTTGCTCTCACAGGTGTGTATGAGGTGCTATCTCTCTGTGGTTTTGATTTATAATTCCCTATAACAAGAGACAAGGGACACTTTTTCATGTACCTGTTGCCCATCTGTCTTTTTAGGAATGTTTCCATGTAGTTCTACTCATTTTTGGATTTGTTTTTTAATTTTGTTATTGTATAAGTTTTTATAGATCTTGGATATCAGCACCTTTTCAGAAGTATAATGTGTTAATGTTTTCTCTTTGTCCATAGGGTTTCTTTTTATTTAGTGGTAGTTGCTTTCACTGTGCAGATAACTTTTACTTTGATGTTGTTCTATTCATTTATTTGGAATCCAGTCGCTCCTCCCCCCATTCTCCTGAAAGCCAATGCCATGACTGCTTTGCCTATTTTCTTCTATGTAGTTTATAGTTTTAGGTCTTACAACGTTAGCATAGCACAAGGACTTAAGAACATGGGCCCCCCATTTCTACTTCCTTACCAACAACAACAAAGGAGAAGGGGCCTCTTTCAATATTGGGACCCTTTTCAGTGGGGATGGGAGTTCAAATTTTGATCAAAACTAACCAGACCCCCACAACAGTTGACAGCCTTGAAATTACAGAAAAGTAAGCATTCAGAACCTCTGATTGTTTTCTCCCCATTTCCTCCTCAGATCTGGGATCTGGAGACCTACAGCTGTCTGTTTACTGCATCTTCCAAAGCCAGTGGCATTAAGGGAGAGTTGGCATCCTGTCTTTACCTCCCCAACTCCAGAGCCCTGTATGTAGCCACCGACACTGTCGCACTCCTACACCTGAGACTGAGGTATGAGGTTGTTTCTGCCCCTAACAGTCAGCTCTGTGGAGAGAACTGCAAAACCCAGTGCCGCTGCTTTCAGTCTCCAATTTAATGTCGCCTGTTAAATGCTCTGTGCAAGCTCCCAAACCATGTTCCCCTGTCTCTAACTCACAGGATATATTTGGTATGCTCTCTTTAATATTTCCCTGTAATTACTCCAGCATCATTTTTATTTTACCCAAAAGTCTGGAACCTTCCTCGTAAGCCCTACTCTACTCACCAGCTTTCCCCTGTGAGCTATTTATTGAGCCTGAAGAAACCAGCTCCACTGGAGTCCTGTTGCCACACTGTACCCCATGTCTGAGGCCCTGTCCCTAAAGCAAGACAGCTTATGGGGACAGTACAAGCCCAGCTGAGGAGGTCCATCCTGACGGAGAGTCTGTTAATGAGCTACCCAGGGACTCAGCTTTGAGGAGTTCAAGAAGTGTCTTGAAGACACAAGAGTCCTTGATTCCTCTGCAGATGAGCCCACCGCCTCCTCATCAAGGAAAATGGGCTCTGACCAGCCTTACTTTTCCACAGGCAGAGAAGTCATTGAGCAGCTCCTTCCCTTTGCATCCAATGTCCACTCCAGTGACCTCATTTGACTTGCCTGGGCTTACAGAAGCTTACAAAAGAGCTCAAAGGCCTGTGTCTCAGATACTCACAGTCACCTGGTCCCACCCTGAAGTTTAAGATGAGCAAGCAGAGGCAGAGAGAAAGAACAAATTGGCCAAGGTCATACCAGGAGTCCTCAGAAGAGCTGGAAGTGATCCTTGTGTCAGACTCCCCTGCCCACTGCCTTCTCCCTGGCCTGTCCTTCTCCCACCCAAAGAGCTGTCTGAGCCATCAAAGATGAACTCTTCACCACACACTCACACCCAGACCACACTGGCTAGTCTTTCTTTACCAGAACCTCCAGAGAGGGCTATTTTCAGGTATCCTAAAAGGCACCTGTGGGCATGGAAACCTGGCTCCGTCCTCCCATAGGCCAATAGTCTTGGAGTCAGTCACAGCCCTTCTTTCAGCCCACCGAAGGAGAGAAGCTCTGCCCCACCCACTGAGGAGGGCTGAGGGGTGCACTTGGAGGACTGTGAACTCCCTACATTCTTAAAGCCTGGACATCCTTCTAACCAGTTCATGGTAGTTTGAAAACAGCCTCCTCTTTCCTTCCCCACCTGGATCCACCCCCCTCCACCACCACTAACCCGACTGCCCACCCCACCACCTCCGCACCCCTCCTTCGCTGCTCTGACATAAACGCATTCCTCATCTGCAACTTTCTCCTTGGGTATTCAACAGTTCCACAAATCCCAAGTCTGTACTCCATGAGAACGGAGGAAAGAATGCAGGGCAACTTTTAGACTGACTGTCATAGCTGGCAGGTTTCAAATCCTACGTGTCTGATCATAGCGACTCAGTTTCCTGCGCCAAATACGATAACATGCACTTTCGGAAAAACATTTGTTTTTGATGTGTGAGCACATGCATAGGGAGACTCTTAAATATGACTGTTAGATTCAGGGGGGAATCAGAATTAACTTTAAGGGAAAGTGATCAGCTTTCACAGCATCAGAACTAAGATGAGTGGCTGCTGCCAGGCCTGTGCCCTCCCTTCCTAATTTGCCCACCGAGGCCATGGAAAGGGCTTTTGTGGATCGGGAGGGTCTTGCCAAACAACTGCCACGTAGTGGTTACAGCCAGGCTGCGAGGCCAGTGCTCTTCATTCAAGATGCCAAAGCAGTCAGCTGAAAAGCAGGAACTTCAGTCAATCAAGCTGCTGTTTGTTCGACATGAGCTCACTGTGTAGAACAAACAGCCTGCTTGATTGATTTTTTTTTTTTCCTTTGAGTAAAGTGACTGAAATTCCACCTCCTGGCAAAAACAGTCCTCATTTCTAGTGCCGGCACTTAGGTGCTAGATCACGTCTGCCACATCCCTGCTCTGTCACTCGGGGACGTTGGGATCCTGCTCAAGCTGCCTGAGCCTCCTCATCTCCTGGTGATCTCCCTATGTTTGCTTTGGAGAAACTGGGCTCCTTCCTCCAGTCAGTCGGGAAGAGGAGGAGTGATGAGGAAGCTGGATCTGGCTGCAGCCCCAGCACTTTCTCTGAGATGCGTTCCCCACCGCCATTCTTCTCCTCTCAGACCAGACTTCCACCTACACATCCCACAGTCCAGGGAACATCATCATGAGAAAGTTCAGTCATTCCCAAACTTGCGACAGAGCTGAGGCACTCAGCAGAGGAGGGGAGAGTAGAGTCAAAGCAGGGGAGGCAAGAGCACCAGGGATGAGGTGATCGATCGCAGGTGCTATAGTGGTAGGAGAACCACTGCATGACACCTGAGCGGAGAAATAAAATACTGTCCCCAAAACAACAGTGATGTAAGAAAATAGATAAATAAATTTAATTGGAAGGGAGGGAGGGAGGAAGTGAAGGAAGAAGGCAGGCAGGAAGAAGGGAAAGAAGGAAGAAGGGAAGGAGACAGGGAGGGTGAGGAAGAAAGGGGAGGGAAGGAAGGAGGGAGGGAACGAGGGAGGGAGAGGAGGAGGAGGGGGAAAGGGGGGGGTCCAGTTGTCCTTAAGCTAAATTCTGTTTTCCATGAAAAGTGTTCTGTCTCACTGAGAAGACCCCATGCACAGAGTCTGAGGTTTCAGATCCCAAATTTCTGTGAGCAGCGCACCTAGGGACTGAGCATTGGAGGGACAGTGAAGAGAACGACAGAGCTAGGAGCCCACAGTGGGCTTATTAAGTGTCTTCCGTACAGCGTGCTCCTCCAGACAGGCCTCATCCACACTCGGATTTAACAGCCAGGGGGATTAGTGACAATGGGTTAGATTGCTTAATCCAAGGACCCTCTCTTTCATGTGCTGACCTTCCCACCCCCCCATCCGCACCCCAGATGGCTCATGGGCAAGGCCTGTGTGCATAGGTGAGCCCTTCTCGTCTGAGTCTCTGTGGAAGGTGCATGGCAGATCTCACAGGGCTTGGCCTAGCCTTGCCTCAGTGATGGAGCAGGGCTGCCTTTCAGGCTTGAGTGCTCCCAATGGAATAATGTTCCCTGCCTGACTCTACATTCACATAATAATCAGCAGTAACGTGGGAGCCAAGCAACATCCCAAGAACAAGGGGGCTGGTGGATTCCACAGAATAATCTAGTCTGTGTTTGTTTGGGAGTAGATGCACAAAGTAAGGAAGAAAGTCCACTCTGAATTTTCACGCAGTCACACCTCACCTGCCATGTGCTGTCAGTTTGCATAGGTAGCTGCTCCTGCTCACTGCACACTAGTTGTGTGTGTGTGAAGCTCTGTGCCAAGACACACGTTTCTCATCTAATCTCAAAACAACCCTTTAAAGTGCATATTTTTATACTGACATACAGATAAGAAAATTAAGAAGTCTCTCAGATCCAAGGTCACAGACCCACTATTTGAACCCCAGATTTTCTTCTTAACCATCAACAGATGCCTGAACTCTGGTGCCCTTGGCATAACTGAGCTCAAGTTTCTTTTCTTTTTCTGTGCTCTCCATGAGCTAGGTGTCCCCCCGAGCCTCACCTGGTGGTTTCCCACAGAGAGCCTGTGGTATGTTGCCGGTACAACCCTGCCTTCCAGCAGGTGGTCAGCTGCTCAGAAGCATCTGTAAGTACCTCACCTCCTGCTCTCTTGAGCTCTCTTTGCAGCGATATAGTTGCAAGTGTGGACCCAGTCCCACCATCCTTGCCTTGCTGAGCAGAATGTTTTGAGGTCATTCTATTTTTGAAATAGAGTCCAATGTCAATTCTGCCCAACTAATCACCATTTGCTGTTTGGACATCTTCTGTGTAAGCTGTTGTAAGAGTCCACAGTGTGAGCTCTTTGGGAGGCCTGCCTGGTGCTATAGTCATGTTACTTCATTGCAACTCTTTAGTATAGTGTAAGAGTACTAACACAAGCCTGACCCCGGTGTGAGAGGACAGAGCAGTCCACACCTGTTACCCTTTCCTGATGAGGGTAAGGGGCTGATGAGGACTGTGTTGGCCCCAGCATGGATGAGTGACAGCATCCAGAGGAGAGCACACAATTGGTGCTTGCTGAATAGGGAATGAGAGCAGACAGACAGGCTCATCCCATGGCTAATATTCTCAGCCCCTGAGCTAATGGCGGTGGGGGTGGGGAACACCTGTCAAGCATACACATGATGCTGCAATGTTCTCAAGTCTCCTAATATTAGTTTGGTCACATCTTGGATTGCTGGCTTGGGCTCCAGAGTTACAAACAGTGTCCCATCTGGCCCTGCCCTCTTCGCTTCTCCCTGAAACACCCTATCTGTAGGGTTTATGGATTCAGGGCCATCGCAGCCCCGAAATATCCTATTGATGTTCACACTCACTTCACCTCCTCACTGAGGACAGACTTGCTTGTCTTTGACTGTGTTTTTACCTCATTTCTATTTCAGAAATTAGAGATCATCACAGTTTTATCATTAAAAGAAATAGATTTCCTGGTCTGTTGGTCAAATTTTTTTATCATGAGTCAGTCTCAATTCATCTAAGAGGAACTGGGTTCCTGCAGAGTTTGGGTTCAGGCTTGTAACAAAGCATTTATCCTCCAGATTTATCAGAGAGGCCATGACTTCAAGGAAGCCAACTGTTTCTCCTCAGTATCATGCACATTCCTGCCCACAGCTGTTCGACTTTTCCCATCTCTACCCTTGAGCTTCCTGCTTTCTGCCTTTCCTACTTACACTTCAAGGTCCAACTGGAGTTCAACTCCATCCTACAAGTGCTCTTCCCCACTTTTCACACACTGCCCCTCTCTCTACCAAACCAGCCATAGTCTTTGCCTGAGTGAAGTGTTAGATTGTGTTCTCATTTGCTCTGCACTGTTTCATGTTTATGAGCCCAAGAATTCATCAGGGCTTGAGAAGGGGTAGGGGAGGAGAGATGTGGAGAAGAAATCAGAGCATCTGTGCCCCCTCTTTCTTTACTAGCCTGTCAAAACTTTTCAAGGCACAACTCAGATCTCAGCTTCTGGGAGACATGCTCTCAGATCCTCCCCACATCCAGGCAGAATGAATGGCTCCATTAGCATTTGGGTTCCTACTTCTATGGTAACACAGTCCATCTCCTTCAGTATCAATACTTTTGATCTGTACTCCCTTGGCAGTGAGTGTAAGTGCATGTTAAATTGAGAGAGAATGTTTTTTACAACAACAATGCCTACTGCGTTAGGCATATGCTGGTAATAAACTCTCCAATACTTTCTGAATTAAACTATTGATTTGGGCATTTGCTCGCCTTGCAGATCTGTTGCTGGATATCTGATCTTTGTAACATCATTATACCCACCATCACAACCCATAGCATTTAAACCACATTATGCTCTCTATATTTATGGAGAAGAGGGTCTAGCCTGAGGTTTTCATGGAACATGGATTTATTAATATTACTGTATTCATTCACTGTATAAGCAGAATTCTAAGGACCACCAGCATTCAGGGCTTCTAGAAATGCTTGAAAACAGCACACAAAAAATTAATAAAAGTTCAAGTCAATATTCAGACCATGTAACATATGAACTCCAACTTAAAACACACACAAAGATATGTAATATAGAAGCTTAATCACAAGAATAACATAATTTGTATCCATAGAGGTTAAAACTACACATTTTAAAATTATTTTAACTTTTAATAGCAAAATTAAAGATTGTGATGCATGATGCAGTTGCAATTTATTAAATTTACCTGGATGGGAATGCCAAAAGGAAGAACATTTGATGAAATGAATTTCTTAAAGGACACCTGCTGTGACATAAGTGTCATATACATGACTTCTACAAAGTGCAAGTAGTGTAAAGCATTACTGGAGAGCATAAATAACCCTTTTAGACTCTATGTAGAAATATAGTCTATAAATCGAAGCATAGGCTACTTTAAAATATATTTTCGTTGCTCACTTCAACTTTTCATTTGTTACCAGCTATAGCAGGTGGAGTTCTTGGGAGAATTTTTAAGAACAAACTTGTGTCTGTTCAACCCCGCAATGGGAAAGCAAGTTGAAAGGCAGAATGCCTGCCTTGGGTGTGGATCCTGGGCTATTTGCCCAGCTCATAACCTCCCTGTATTTAAATCAATTGTGGACTTTTTACAAGTCACTGCATATTAGGGAAATTTAGGATCTTTGTAACTGGCAAAAATACACTAAAGTAACCCTAGTAGTGCGAAGGGACTGTTACAGTATTAGGAAAACAGATGGCTATGACTGAGCTGTGGACACCACAGGAGCCCTCACACTGTACAAGGACAGAGGGACAGAAGCAAAGTGGGTGCCCCTGAAAATCTGACCCATGATTTGAAATCAGCAGCAGAATGAGTCTTTCGGTGTCTAGAAACCCAGAAGAGTCTCCATGTCAATGGAACAGCCTTAGAGTGACTTGAAGGAAAATTTAGAAGTGCTGGGGGAGGGACTGTCCTCCTGCTTTTCTCTTTCTCCATTCCCTAAGCATTTTAGATGCAGGTTCTAGAAAGCTTGTCATTCCGCCTCACCCAGCCATGCAAGATGCCTCTCACTTGCCTCTCAGATGCCTCTCAAAGGCTGCTGAAGGGATGGGGCTAACAGGAAGGAAGTGCTGCACTGGACCTAATTGACTGAGTAAATCTTAAAGCTGGGTTTCTGGAAGATAAAACCCAAAATCAGTTCATCTTTCTCATTCAGCTTTGCCCTGATAGTGAATAAATCTGCTGCACAAAATTCAATACATACCTATATTTTCTTTACCAAGATGGTCAAGAGATTTTTTTCCCTAAGATTCCTAAATCTTCTCATCTTTTCATTCAGTGATGTGGGTGTTCCTCCTAAATGTGTATGTTGAGCCTAAACCCCACTAACTCAGAGTGTGACTGTAGTTAGAGAAAAAACTTAAGGCTTAGGGTGATGAAGTTAAAATGATCCCAGTGAGAGGGCCTAGTTCAAGCTGACAGGTATCTTCATAAGAAAAGGAAACATGGATGCAAAAAGCATCACCGGATGCACGCACACAGAGAGGAGGTCACGTGAGGACACCTGCAAGCCAAAGATAGAGGCTTCGGAAGGACCAAACCTGCCTGCCCCTTGATCTTGGACCCCCTGGCCCCAGGACCATGAGTCTGCATTCAATCCTCCCAGTCTGTGGTGTCTTGTTGTGGTAGCTGGAGGAGACTAATACACTAAAATATACCAACAGGTATGTAAGTAGAGAGAATGTCGACGTAAGTTTTTCTTTTTCATAGCTATGGCACTAGACTTCTAAATGCAACTCCCTTTAATTGGGTAGCCAGTTACCTCTAGGTCTCTTGTTTCAATTTCCTGATGTAGGAGGTGAAAGTTTGGGACTTTGAAACAGGAAGGCTGCTGTCTGAGTTCATAGGGGCCCATGGCAATGCTGGAATCACCTGTCTGACCTTTGACTCCAGTGGAAGAAGGTATGTGATCTCCATGATCTCCAACCACCAGGCCTGTGAGCCCACAAGAGCCACCCTGACTGGATACTGTTTCCTAGGCTAGTTACTGGGGGCAGAGATGGCTGTCTGAAGATCTGGAGCTACAACAATGGGCACTGTCTCCACACCCTGAAGCATGGCAAGTCACTTCTTACTAGGGGTCCCCATGACGTAATGATGCAAGAGTAGGTATTGTAGCAAGTGTGGAAGAAATTAAATGAAATAGAGTCTAGAATACATGTAACAATCTTACATTCCTTTTCTCTGATATTTCATTTTATCAATAAATCGGCACTTCTATTTAGTAGGGACTACTTTACATACATATGTGCTTCCATCTATGCTTTGTGCGTTTTTTAAAACTGAAGTAACATTGGCTTATAAAATAACAAAGGGGCCCTCCCTGGTGGTGCAACTGGTTAGGATGCAGCACTGCAAGCTAGCCACAGCTGCTTCAGTGCGAGTTCAATCCCCTGCCCCAGAGGTGACCCACATGGCGCGGCAGACCTCTCCAAACCTTCACTGCTCCCCTCAGCTGTATACTTCAGTGGTCTGCCTGTTCTGCTCCCCACTCTATCTCTGGTGAATTCTTTCACTGCCCCTGCACCTCTGACTTATATCCCAGTTCTGTATGCATAAATAAATAATCTAAAATAAATAAATAAATAAAATAACATAGTTTGACATCTGCAGGGACTGCATAATGGTCCACCAAGTCTAGTCTCCATCCTTTTCTGTATTTGTCCTGCTTGAGTGGACTAGTCTACCTACATGCCCTGTCATCTCTGGAAGCCACCATTTTGTTCTCATAATCTAAGTGTTTAGTTTTGGTTTGCTTTATTTGTTCTTCTCTCTCTCTCTCTCTCTCTCTCTCTCTCTCTCTCTCTCTCTC
>NW_004567111.1:43482924-43487204 GCF_000260355.1 Condylura cristata
CATCACCACACTCCCTTTGCCCACTTTGCCTACCCATCCCCACTCCATCCCCATCACCAGCCCCTGGCTCAAAACCTGCTCTGGTAACCACCATTCTGTTGTCAGAATCTGACTTTGTCTTCTTTTGTTGTTCATTTGTTTTGCTTCTTTGTCTTCCACATGTGTCATTCTCATTTTCACTTAATATAATACCCTCCAGGTCCATTTACACTGTTGCAAAATGGCAGAATCTCATATTTACTTATAGTTGTTTATTATGCACTGTGTGTATGTATCGCATCTTCTTTATCCACTTATGGATGGATGCCTAGGCTGTTTCTATATCTTGACTATTGTGAATAGTGCTGCAATGAGGTACATAGAGGTATATATATCTTTGCAAATTAGTATTTTCATAGTCCTCAGGTAAATACACAGAAATGAAATAGAAAAGTAGAATTATATATCTGCATGTCACATGCATCTATTCCTCCAACAGCCGGTATATATCTGATTTCTTAAAACAGCATAACTTCTCTAAATATTTTAAAAGCACCTAAATCAAAGTCTAGATCAGTACACTAAAATGTGGTCTCTTTTGTGTGTTACTGTGTTTTTTTTTCCTAGAGAGCTTCTTCTATGTGGTTATTTTCTGTGTCTGTTATTGGAAAAATTCCCAAGATGCTGGCCTGTAAAACTTTAAGGAAGTTAAAAGGCAAATTTTCTTTAACTCTTGGACAGTATAGGTTGAAGTCAAAGGAAAAAAAGACACCCCCCCCCCAAAAAAACCCTCAAAATAATGAGTTGGTGATTCCTAGTACTGCCTGTGACCTTCATATATTCATTTATTTGCTCACTCTCTCAGTAAGTAGCAGGCACTGTGTTGGGTCCTGAAGCTGAGCAGTGGCAGTATTAGCCTGTCAGAGCCATGAGGCTGGCAGAAAACCAGCACTGCCCTTGTGGCATGAAAGACTCTTAACTGGGCCCTCTCTGGTGGCGCAGTGGGTTAAAGTACTGCACTAAGAAGCTAAAGCCACTTACGCATGAGTTCGATCCCCGCCTGCCCCGGAGGCCTGATCCACATGGCGTGGCAGACCTCTCCTGGCCTGCCCACTGCTCCCCTCAGCAGTGTACTTCATAGATCTCCTGTTCTGCTCCCCACTCTGTCTCTGGTGAATCCTCTCACCCTCCGCATCTCTGGCCTGTACCCCAGTTCCATATGAATAAATAAATAAATCTTTTTTAAAAAAAAAAAAGAAAGAAAGAAAGACTCTTAACTGTGGTCTGAAAACTAAAAAGTAAGTTTTTCCCCACTCATCAGTAGATTTGGTCAGTTAAGTCAATATGTAAGTTGATTCAATACTAATAAAGAAAACAGTTTAATATAAGTTGACAATATTCTCTTTCTAGATGAAAAGCAAAGTGAAGTCTGTGATTGTACCTACTTGGAGGTGAACCAAAATAAGTGAGTTATATTCAGCTTGCATATAAGAGGGGCCTTTTTTTAAATTTTATTTTAGTACAAAACTTGTCCTTGTGAAGGATATCAAGACAGTGAAAGGAGTTTTCCAGAAGGGAATATGTCAAAGAATTCTCAAGAAGCTCCATGGCTCCTTGACAGTAATTTAGGCAACTGGGCTTTTTCAGAATTTGGGAGCAATTTTCTGCACATATTGCTCCAACAAATGTTTTCTTAAGGTATAAATCAGACGGGGGTAATTAAATTTGGCAGTCACAAGACAAGGAATAAAAATCCAATAAATTCCCTCCTGAACACTAAGAGGGTAAAAACAATCCTTGATCAATTTCTGTTTGTGCCCTGATCCCGGTGATTCACCTGATCCGGCAGCCTCAGAGTGGCACGTACAGGTCTTGGGTAGCACAATGTGTCCTCCTGTGTCTGTTTTCTCATCTTTTAAGCACCAATTTAAAAACTGACCCTAATTAATCATGTTACATTTTATTTCATTCTTCATTAAAAAAAAAAGAGCTTAATTTCTTGCTCTCTTCATTTGTCTCACACATGGCAAAATTAAACTATAATATTGATATTGAAGCAGGAAGTTTCCCAGATCTGCTTAGGCTCTGCTACTTTCCCAGACCTGCTGCTTGGGGAGTCTGTTACTTGGATTCTGCTGCTGGCTGGAGCAGGAAGTTCCTGCAACATGCTGCTTGCCCACAGTAGCTACCTTGACCCCCTTCCCAAACAATAAGTAATGCTTATGCTATGGTGGATGGGATGACAAGTTTCCTCAGACAACCTGTATAAAACCTCGCCACTCCCGTAATTCGGGACTCAGCCTTTTGGGACTGATCCCACTGAGCCCACCAGTGTGACAGGTAAATCTCTCTCTCCACCTCTCTGAGTACCACCTGATTTCTCTGGGAAATTGCTGTAACAAAATTGATTCCAGGAAAAAAATTAACAGGTGATAATCTTAAATGAGAAAATGTAATACTCTATTATTGTTCTAGGTGCATCATAGCTGTTGGGTGGGATCGAAGAATAAACATGTATTTTGTAAGTGAAATGGACACAATTACAGTCAATCAAAACTTGCTTTAGATTGATACCTTCTATACTGCCCCCCTTCCCCAATCCTATTTCCCCTTAAAAATTGATGATCTTGGAGAAATGAGGCCATTGGTAACCGGTACAGGCCAGAATCAAGCCCTCCCTCCCTCCCTCCCTTAATTTTTTTCCTCTCCTTCCTCTGTTTCTAAAAAAAAAAACTTTCTACCTCGTTTATTAACAGTTTGCTCCTCTTGTTTTCTTCAGTGGAAGGAAGTGTTAACTAGAAAAGCTCTCAAGGCAAAAGGGGGCATTCTAGAATCTACCACAGATGTGCCTGACATACCTGTAGCTCTCTCCCCAGGATGGTCTCTTACCCCCTGTGCAGGTTGTCACGTGCCCCCTCCCCAGCCTGTGGGTGCTTCAGCCATGTCCCACAGGTTCTCACCCCTAAGGGCGGGTTCCCCAGGCCGGCCATGATCCAGTACTTCTGTATCTCCTGACTCCACCTTATCTTGCCCTGGTCCCTCTCTACATGGAAAGAAGAGGTGCAAAGTCATCCATGAGCATCTCTATGGGAAAACAAATTTATGACTTAGAGCTAAGGGGATTAAGAGAGGGGAAGCCGAAAATGCTGACTAAAACTAAGTTTTAAATCTGGCTGTGGCATTTGATTTTCTCTGCTTGCTATGCTGAATGGTCATGGATTTCCAAAGGTCTTTAAACATTGTAAGTTCTCCATCCCTTTGAAAGTGTGCTGTATTTCACAGCCTAAGCCTTGCATCTTAGGATAAATTGAAAGACGACTTTCTAAGACATCTTGGCATTGAATATGTCCTTTGGTATTATAGGTTCCTGGGCTGATGGCTTTTGTTTTAGCGCATGCAACAGCTATGGATTTTATTATGAAGGCAAAGCTATGCAGACCATCTGAGGAGAGCTTGTCAGTTGACATATGATTTGCTGAAATGCAATCACCCAAACGTCAGGAGTGGATTGCTTTTTATTCCCACTGGCACTATAGGAATTTGCTTTGACATTTCGAAAATCTACATCACTGGTGGGGTGAGGGGGTAGGGTTATAAACTGTGCCAGCATCTTTTCTCTGAAGTTGTGAATGTGTTGGCAGCTCATTTTGCTGCTTGCACAATGTCTCCTGTTTGGCTTTGGTTACAGGATGCCCCACATGATTTTCATCACTTCTGGAAGCCACAGCCCCACTGGAAGGATGACCTGGTGAGTTTTTGTCAACTGCTGCATCCATCTCTCAACTCAAACAAGTGAGGCTCTCCTTCACTCGGTCTCATCCTGAGACCTGCCTCAGGTGGTCACAGTATCTGCTGTGCTCAGATTTGAGATTGGCATCTAGGTGGAGCCAACACTGAACTCAGAGAGTTACTTCAGCTCCAGGAAGAGTGACAGGCCATGTTCAGTGTGACCACAGGAGGAAATCCGTGTAGCGCTTCACAATTCCAAGTGCGGGTCATTCAGTGCAGGAGGAACTGCCCAGGATATAGTGGGTGTGACTTTCCTCAAAAAATATCTACTTTCTGCTTCTGCTTAGCATGTAAAACTACATGTATCTGGGGCCCTCCCTGGTGGTGCAGCGGGTTAAAGCACAGCACTAAGAAGCTTAAGCCACTTCCGCATGAGTTCTATTCCCGCCGGTCCAGGAGGAGACCACATGGCGTGGCAGACCTCTCCTGACCCGCTCACTGCTCCCCTCAGCAGTGTACTTCATCGATCTGCCTGTTCTGCTCCCCACTCTGTCTCTGATGAAGCCTCTCAC
>NW_004567111.1:43487304-43509965 GCF_000260355.1 Condylura cristata
AGCACTGCAAGCTAGCCACAGCCAATTTAGTGCAAGTTCGATCCCTGGCCCCAGAGTTGGTCCACATGGCACAGCAGACCTCTCCTGTCTCTCCCACTGCTCCCCTCAGCAGTGTACTTCATCGATCTGCCTGTTCTGCTCCCCACTCTGTCTCTGATGAAGCCTCTCACCCTCTGCATCTCTGGCCTGTACCCCAGCTCTGTATGAATAAATAAATAAATCTTAAAAAAAAAAAAAACTACATGTATCTGCTATGCTATCCCTGGACAGCCAGGAAACCTCCACAATGACATTCCTGCTGCCTTGTGGCTTGTTGGGGACCAAAGAACAGGGTACTTCTTATAATTCTGATTAGCACTCAAAATGCCCCCAACTTGCTACAGCAGATTTCCAGTATTGAATATATTCTCTCAAAATTCTCTAGTCCAATAAAACAATTCTCCACTTTTTTTCTTAAGATTTATTTTTATTTATTTATGAATATAAGAACTAAAGTGTAGGCCAGAGGAGCTGAGGGTGGGAGGATTCACCAAAGACAGAGTGGGGAATAGAACAGGCAGATCTACTAAAATATACACTGCTGAGGGGAGCAGCAGGTGAGGCAAGAGAAGCCTGTTGCACCTGATGGATTAGCTCCTTGGGCAAAGATCAAACTCCTGCCACAGTGGCTGGTGTTAGCTTGATAACACTGAGACTTTAACCCCTGAGCCACCAGGAAGCCCCCAGTTCTCCACTTTTAAACAAAGCTCTCTGTGCCTAAAGGTCTGCCATTGTCCATACACACCCGCCCCTGTAAATATGCCCAAAGGTAAAAGTCACTAAAACACAAACCCTACAGGGAACTTAACTGTCCGTCTCCACTGTGATCTTCAGTGACCCAGCCCAGTGCCTGTTTTTGGTGACTGTCCACGAGCTATATGTTTTCATTCAGCCAGCATTTGGCAAATACCTATTTTGAGCATTATGGATCAAATGAGTGTTGTCCACTGAAGATGCTGTGGTGAGCAAAATGGCCATCACATAGCCCCTGCCTTCACAGGGCTTGCCAAAGCTGCTGATGATTATGATGATTAATGTTACATGAAAGAACAAAGCGGCCCTCCCTGGTGGCGCAGCAGGTTAAAGCACAGCACTAAGAAGCTATAGCCACTTCAGCATGAGTTCGATTCCCGCCTGCCCCGGAGGTGACCACATGGCGCGGCAGACCTCTCCTGACCCGCCCTCTGCTCCCCTCAGCAGTGTACTTCGTCGATCTGCCTGTTCTGCTCCCCACTCTGTCTCTGGTGAATCCTCCCACCCTCCCATCTCTGGCCTGTACCCCAGTTCTGTAAGAATAAATAAATAAATCTTAAAAAAAGAAAAAGAAAGAAAGAAAGAACAAAACGATGCAGAAAGTTCCCAAAGAAAGCCACAGCCACTGCAAGGGTAAACATCATGCAAGAGTCAGGGAAGCATTCATTTTTTTCAACTATTTAATCATTCAGTTATCACTTCATTCAAAACATATTTATCAAGCATTTTCATAGAGCTGTCTTTAGTGGATAAGCATAGAAGATAGGAACATGAATAAAATGTGATTCTCTTCCCAGAATCTCACAAAACTGTCAAGGAGATAAACTAACAAAATAATAATCATACAGTTTGACAGACTATGTGGTAATGTATAACATGCTGGAGAAGCCCAGAGGTGGGAGCTACTAACTTTGCCCTAAGATCACATGGGATATTAAAAGATATCTGGGATTTTTCCAGAAGGATATGTAAAGAAAAGCAATCTAGATTGTGGGGTTTGGGGGGAAGGGGAGAAGAATGAATAATTCTGAAAGCTGAGGTTCAGCTAAAAGGACCATGGAAAGGTTGAAGGACAAAAGCATCAGGAACAGGAGGGAATTGAGGTCAGAAAGTCAAATTAGAGGGACCTCCCTGGTGGTGCAACAGGTTAGGATGCAGCACTGCAAGCTAGCCACAGCCAATTTAGTGCAAGTTCGATCCCTGGCCCCAGAGTTGGTCCACATGGCACAGCAGACCTCTCCTGTCTCTCCCGCTTTTCCCCTCAGCAGTGTATTTCATCCATCTTACTACTCTGCTCCCCACTCTGTCTCTGGTGAATCTTCTCATCACCCCTGCACCTCTAGCCTTTACCCCAGTTCTGTATGCTTAAATAAATAAATCTTAAAAAAAAGAAAGAAAGTCAAATTAGAGTTTAACAGTCATGCTAAGACATGGACACCTTGTTTTGCAAGTGGTATGAGACTATGGCTATGGGGGTTGAGGGTGAGACCAGACATGAGTGCTCACAAGTGGATGAAGGAAAAAGGACTTGGTAGCTCAAGAAAGTGGGAAGTTTATCTTTTTGATTGCTGAATAGTATTCCATTGTATGTATATATACCACATCTTCTTGTTCCATTCAACTTATGCCATTTTTGGCAACATGGATGGAGCCAGAAAGGCCATAGGGGTGAGAAAACTATGGAGCCTATACCTGAGGGGAGAGGTCAAATGCTGCCCCAAATTAATGGTTATGTAAGAAAATAAATTTAATTGAATTTTTAAAAAGATGGTAAGAAGGGGAGGGCCTTTAGCTTCTTTTCTGATTCTCATATTACCTGGCAGTTGCTCCCAAGCAGAAAAGGCATCTTAGATGACCATGGAAACATTTTCCAGGAACACACTATGGGAAATATGTGAGGGAAAGGGTGAAAAACATATCTTTACAGTGCCAAGAGGAACCAATTCTCTTTATGTTGAAACCATAGAAACTGCAACCTGTGAGAAAGGTGAAAAAATGATGGCCTTTGAACTCTTTGAACTGTGGATTACTGGCCTCTAAAGCCTATTATAGTTTCTTGTCTTTCTTCAGATTCCATACCCAAAACCCTTCTTTTGAGGAGAGTAAGTGATTCAATTCCTGACAGCACATGTAAGCCACAGTGGGAGGTGGCCGGGAAGTCTGCAGGAACTGAATCAAGGGACACCACTCCATGGAGTTTAGATCTGGGAAAACAAATCACCTTAGCCAGTCTTGGGTTCTCTTGTCCCATTTCTATCAAGGCCACTCCTTGTAAATGGCCTGTTCTTCAGCACTGTGGGGAGGTAAGAAAGTTACTAAAGGTAGCACTTTTGTGGGGAAGTTAAACCAGAGGCAATACACTTACCCAAAGAAATGCAACACCTCTCTGGCTACCTGCCAACAGGTCCTGTGAGGAGGAAAGTTCCTGCTCCTTTGGGCTGGGCCATAAGTTTCCTTATGAATCCTTGATATGGGCAAACACACTTATCCTCTTTCTTAGGGATCAAATGAAGGGAGGCCAGTGTGAGTGACTGGGAATTTGATTCCTTTCTCTCTCTTTCGCAGAACCATGGGCACCAGGAGGACATTCTTTGTGTGGCTCAATGTCCACCTTTTCTTCTTGCCACTTCCAGTTATGACGGGGAGATTATCATCTGGAATGTCGTCTCAGGCCACATGTACTGCAAGTTGAATACCCCCAGATCCTCTGAAGGTACAAAGGAGAGAGAAGGTAAGCGAGGAGAAAGCTTCAAGCCGCTTGCAGACTCCTGACAAGACATCTAAAAGAATGCCACTCCTGCTGTCATGCCCTGTGACAAGGCTTTGGCCCAGTTCAGGTTTAACTGGTGAGAGGGAGATTCCTGAAGCTAGAGGGAACTTAAGGCTTCCATTGGCTCTGTCCACATTCTCAAGCACTTATCCATCAAAACCCAAGTCATAGGCCAGCCCATAACCTCCCTGAAGTCTTTCCTCATCCAGTGCCCACGAGGAAGTTTCTCTCCTATGCTGAACTCCTTGGGCTTTGCTGGTTCAGCTTTTACAGCTTTGCTGTTCTTCCTCTTCCTTCAATACTACTCTCTCTTGCTTCATGGTTCACCTGGTTTACCAGCGTGCTACCCTAACCCAGCTCAGATATCATCTCTTGATGAGTCCCTCATCTGTGTTCCCTTGAACTTCCTGCCACCTCCACAGTCAGCCCACTGTAGTGGCTCCAAGCTGGGTCCTGCCCTTGCCCATGCTTCCTAATATCACATGGATATTAAAAGATTACCAGGATTTTCCCAGGAGGACAGGGTAAGGAAAGGCAATCTAGAGAGGGGAGAAAAGAAAAGTATCAGCAGTTCTGGAAGCTGAGAAGTATGTAGAAAGGACTATGAAAAGGTCAAGCTTCAGTTACAAGAGGGAAATGAGGTTGGAAAGTCAAATTAGAGTCTGTCCTCATTTCCGGGTCTATCCTTACTATTTATATACTGTATGATGAGAGTTTTCCCTACCCTCCACTCCACTGTCCCTAATATTCTTGCCCTAGTTCCATTTCTTCTAAGCGTGGTTCATGTGATCATGGGTTCATTCATTCACTTACTAATTCAAAAAGTTTTGCTGAGCCCCTGCTCTGTGCTGGGCCAAATGCTAGGCCATAGTGCAGGTGACCATGTGGCTCTGTTTCCAGGTCCTGAAACATGTGATAAATGGTTCATGGAAGATAATCAGTGTTTCCACTTGTCTTTCTATTCTGGCTGTGCTAGATTGAAAAACTGACTGGAACCCAACTAGATTTCTTCCCTACTGCTCCTCTCCCCACTTCAGGGTACAGACTCATCCTTCCTGTATGCTACACTCTGCAGACACTCATGTGCCTACTGCCTCACACCCTTCCCTCACAGGACAGACACTGGGCATCGGACATTTCTTCATAAAATTGGGGAGTTCTTGATAAACTCCAAGAAAACCTTAGAGAAGGCCCTCCCTGGTGGCACAACAAATTAAAGGGAAGCATTATGAAGCTATCTGTAGCCACTGCAGCATGAGTTCCATCCTGGCCCAGGGAGGTGACCCATATGGCATGGCATCCGGACCCATCCACTGCTCCCCTCAGCAGTGAATTTCAGTCCATCTGCCTGTTCTGTTCCCCACTCTGTCTCTGCTGAATCCTCTCACTCTCCACACCTCTGGCCTGTACCATATTTCTTATATGTATAAATAAATAAAATCTTTAAAAAAAAACAAACAAACCTTAGAGAACCATGAGAAACACGCATGACAGTGTCCTGTTTCAGAACTTTAAGTAGCCAGTTTCCAAGGAGCAACTCAAACTCATTCAATCAGAAAATATCTTTAAGCCTTTCCTCTGGGTGCAACACTGTGAGAAATGCTGGCGAAACCAGGGCCATGTGAGGCCTGGTGCTGCTGGGAGTTCAGGGTTGAGAGTCAGAGACACGATCTGCTCTTGCCACAGACCAGTCAGGATAGAACGATGCAGCAGCTTCAAGGCCTGAGAGGCTCTGAAGGGCAGTGGCCAGAAACCGAAACCCTAGTCACAGTCAGACTAAAGGGAAGTTCTTACCTGGAGATTTATTATCCAATCTGTTCCTGTCCTCCTTTACTGCATATAAAAAGATTATTCAAGGAAGCCCTTTCTGAGAGAGCCAGAGTGTTAAAAACCTGTATGGGAAAGGTGGTGGTATTTCCTTTGAAAGGTTTATTTTCATTGCCATTAAAATGAAAATAAAGTCACTAGCCAAGAACGCTGTGTTGACCTTTCAGCCAGCATTTAAAACCTTGTTTGCAGGAGCATTTCATACTTAAAATTATGTGGCTGCTGGTTTTGAAAGACTCCTCTTTTCCTCCAAAAAAATGCTCAGCCAGCCATCCCTACCAATAATTCACATTTTTTGCATTGCAAAATTTTTTTAAATGGGATGGAAAAATGTGAAAGTCCTCCACCCTTCCAAGGAAAACTGTTCAGGCGTTTCTTGATGGTCAGCACAAAACACATTTGTCTAGTTCACAGGGTTGGTTAAGAGGTCAACATTTATTTGGATCAAATGGTCCGGACAATTCTTCTGAAGTCATTCTTGGTAGAAAGGGGAGCTAAGAGAGAAAGGTGATTTTCAAGCAGTCAGATAAGCTGAAAACATATTCTTTCTGGAACATTTCAACATTTCAGCTTCATTTTTCCTTATCTTGGGGATTGTTACTTCTTTTCTCACATCAGAAAGGAAGTATTAGAGTAAAAGTGAGAAACTAAGAGACTCCATCCAGGCCAGATCCCAGGAAATTAGTGAGTCCACTGAGAGACTAAGGATTTCTTCCTTTCTTCTTTTTTGAATTGTGGTAAAATACACATAACAAACTTTACCTTTTAGTTATTTTTAAACATACAGTTTAGCGGCATGAAATATATTCACATAGTTAGGCAACTATCACCACCATCCATCCCTATAAATTTTTCATCTTGTAAAACTGAAACTCTGTTCCCACTAACTTCCCCCTGGCCTGGCTCAGGTGACCATTATTCTCCTTTCTGTCTTTGTTATCATGCAAATTACCTCATATAAATAGAATCATATTGTATTTCTCCTTTTGTAACTAGCTTAATTTACTGAACATAACATCCTCAAGTTTCACCCGTGTTGTAGCAAGTGTCAGAATTTTCTTCCTTTTTAAGACTGAATAATATTCCATTTGTCAGTTCACTCATGAGTTGATGGACATCTGGGTTTCTTCCACATTGAAACTATTATTAATAATGCTGCTGCGAATATTGGCATACAAACACATTTTTGTGTATACCTCTTTCATTTATTTTGGATATTTAAGTTTAGTACCCATTTGCATAGATGAGGAAACTGAAGTAGAGAACTGTGTCACAAAAATTATGATAACTGCCATTTGTTGGATGTCTTTGTGCTAGGGACCTAGGTTCAGTGTCTTTATTCAGCTTTCCTAGCATAATCCGCATAGTGTCTCATTTAATCTACAGTAAAGCTCAATGAAATGGAAAGTCTTATTTCTATAGCACAGAGAAAGAAAACAGAGGCTTAGGGAATTGAATCCTCCTGCAGAACACACCTGGATAAGTGGGGAGGCTAACACACACACTCATTGCTGGACCTTTGCAGCCCTCCCCCGGATGAATGTGGGCAAAGTACCAGCAGTTTGCCCTTTTCTTTCCCCTTCAATTCTCCCCATACACCTGCTGAGGTCAATAGTCACAAAAGCCTCACAACCTGAGAGTAAGGTTAAACTTAGCCCCAACCATTAGCAGTGTACACCAGGCCTCAGGGAGGACACTGAGGCCAAGGAGCCAGACAGGAGCCACCCCAACATCTAGGTGGCCCTCCATCCTGCCTCTAAGAGTCGTCATTACTCCAGGAACAACCACAAAGTTGAATATCAACTGCATAGGCTTTGGATGCAAAACCTGTGTTTGAATCTCAACCCTTCCATGATGTATTATGTGAATCAAGTAGTATTTTTTCTCTCTAAACCAGTTTCATTGCCTTGTAATAGTGGCAGCATATTATCTACCTAAGATTGTGGTGATAATTACAATGGTGATGTTGACACAGTTCTTAGCTAAGAGCCTGGCACATAGAAAATGCCCATTAGGCATAAAATCCTAGTCATGATCATCATCCACTTGAGGGTAGGACCTGAGGCTGCTGTGTCCACTGTAGTTGCCCAAGTGTTCAATTCACAGATAAACCAAAATAAATATTGCTCATCGAATAGCAAACTGGGTCATCAGTGTCCCCATACATAACATGATGGTGACACGTGGGAAAGTAGTTCCATTATTTATTTAAATCCTCACTTACAGACCACTCATGTCACCCCCATTGTGGGTGATGTCCCTAGAGCCCACAGACTCAAAGAGGTAAGATAAAGAGAGCTCCTGGTAGCACTCCCAGGGCCCAAGTAGCAATGTTCTCTATCTCTCTCTAAGATTTTCATCTAAGTAAAATTTTAGGATCTTTACTCAACAGACAATATTTGAGTTCTCTCTACTAAGCATTAAGAGGACTAGAAGTAAGTTATATATATTTTTTAAAAACCATAACAAACAGATGTAGCTCTTGTGTTGATGGTATTCGACATTTACAGGAGTGAGAATGCAAACTGGTACAACCACTATGGGAAGCTGTTTGGAGGTTTCTCAAACTGCTAAAAATGGAGGTTTCATATGACCCAGTAATCCCACTCCTAGGGGTCTACCCAAAAGACACAAAAACATTGATTCAAAAGGACACCTGCACCCCCATGTTTATTGCTGCTCTATTTACAATAAGGAAAACATGGAATCAACCCAGTTCTCAAAAATAGATGACTGGATTAAAAAGATGTGGTACATATACACAATGGAATATTACTCGGCAATCAAAAAGGAAAACCACATGCTTTTTGCAGCAACATGGATGGAACTGGAAGGGAAGGATCATGCTCTGTGAAATAAGCCAGAAAGAAAAAGGAAAATACCAGATGGTTTCACTCATAGAGGAGCATAAATGATGGGGTGGGGGAGCAACTGTAACAAAGTAAAAATGAAAAACCATGAACAACTATAAACCAGAGATATTTTACAGGAGGGTAGAGAGGAGAATAGGATCAAAATTGGGGTGGGAATTGTGCACAAGACTATGGTGATGGCACACAGGTGAATTGATGGTGGGAAGTCCATGGGTACTACAACTGAGATGAAAAAAATGCACAAAATGAAGAATGATGTAAAAATAAATAAATAAAATACCGCATCCTAAAAGAGGTACTAAAGCTTAAAAAAATAGACATTAGTTTCTCACAGTTTTGGGACTGGGAAGTACATGGTCAAATTGCCAGTAGTTTTGGTGTCTGGGAAGACCTGCTTCCTGGCTTCCTTTAGATAACTATCTTCTTGTTGTGTCATCGTCATTGTGTGGTCCTTCCTTGGTGTGTGAAGATGGAGAGAGAGAGAGATCACTCAGCCTTCTTTTTCTCCTAAGAGCACCAATCCCATCATAAGGGGCCTACATTCCTCTCATGACCTATCTAAATGTAATCATTTTCAGCAGTCCACCTCCAACACATAAATTGGGGGTGGGGGGGACAAACATTCAGCTTATTACAGTTAATGCTTTTGTTATTTAAAAAAAAAACAAAAACAAACAAAAACAGCCTGGCCCTCCCTGGTGGCGCAGCGGTTAAAGCACAACACTAAGAAGCAAAAGCCACTTCCACATGAGTTCGATTCCCGCCTGCCCCGGAGGTTACCACATGGTGTGGCTGACCTCTCCTGCCCCGCCCGCTGCTCCCCTCAGCAGTGTACTTCATAGATTTGCCTGTTCTGCTCCCCACTCTGTCTCTGGTGAAGCCTCTCGCTGCCCCTGAGCCTCTGGCCTGTACCCTAGTTCTGTATGCACAAATAAATAAATGTTTAAAAAAAAAGCCTACCAGGATGAGGAGAGAAGACTGGAGGCTAGGGAGGTGGGTTTAGAGTTACTCTATTGCTCAGCTGTGTTGTGAGATCCAGAGTTGCTGTTCACCTCTGCTCAGTGCCTGTTTCATCTTTAAAATTCCTAATCAAATGCCACTTGCCAAGAAGTCCTCTCTGACTGTTCTCTTATCCACACACCATAACTCTTCCTTGCATCTGTTAATAGCATCTTGTTCATTCTTTGGGAAGAGTTCTTTTTGGTTTGAGTCAGCTTTCTGCCTTCCTCTCTCTCCACAGCAAAATGGAAAATGTGTAGCCCTAGTAGAGACTTAACAGATGTTGATCAAAAAGCAGTAAAAGAAAGAACATCTTGATTCTTAAGCTTGAACATAGCTTTTAATTTCTTTAAGCCCCACTTCCTCACTTGACCGCAGAATTAATAGTGCAGTACCATTTGACTTTACACAATTTTACTTCTTGACGAATGTGAAAGGTAACATAAGGTAAATTAGAACTATACCCATCTGGGAAATCCTAGGGAAGGGAAACCTTTTAGGAAGTCCCAAAGAGTCCCAGGCAAAGTCCCCAAATATCGTTCTTTCTCTAAAGTCCTGGGATCCTGAGGCAATGCTGGTAACCCTGGATCATAGGAGGCTACTGCCCTATACCCCAGACTGTACCCCACCAACCATGCTGGGCAAATTCCTAACCAGTGAGGAGCCTGTACTCTGTGAATTGCTCCTGTTTTAAAAACAGAGGAGGGGATTGGAGCGGCAGGTTGGGGGGCTTTGAGGAGGCAGAGGAGAGCTAGAGGAGATAGCAAGAGAAACCTGTGAACTGGTGGGGGGACATAACTAAAAAATTTCCTTTGCTACCAGACCCTGACCGGAGTGTTTCCTGCCTCGCCTTCCTGAAGACTCGGGCAGTCAAGTTTGAAACAACTGCTGCTTCCCTGATGGCTAATGGGGCCCAGGGTAAGAATGGAGCCCACAGGGCTGTGCTGCTCCTTTCGAAGTGTTCTGGGGGCATTCTTTATGCTCTCTGCTTCGCTTCTTCCTTAGAGTCTAGGCTGGCTAAACCCAGCCTGCCTCCATCTCAACCCTGCCAGCTGGGGAGAGGTGTTGCTTGGAGGAGGGGACCAGCTCTCACTCCTCTGAATATACGCCCCAGTCAAGTATGCTCGCAAGGCTAGCTGGGCCCTGGGCCTTTTGTAAGTGAGGACATCCTTTATGTTTAAATAAACAGCAAGCACAAACTGGGAGAATGACGGCCAAGAAAGGCCACATGTGACATGTGAGAACAGCCAAAGGCAGACCAGCAAGAGATGCAATGGCGCCCTCAAGGCCTTCACCATTACTTATGTAGCCTCCTCATTTTAGAGGGGAGGAAATGAAGTCAGGGCCTTGGAGAGCAAGAGACTGGGCTTCTGAGTGAAAATGTGCCAGATTAGCTAGGTGGCATTACACAAATGACATAACCCACAGGAGTCAGTGAAAGGTAACCAGTGGGCCAGAGTCCTGCTCCAAAGCTCAAGAATTATGCTTTAAAGGCATGGGGGGGAAAGTACGTCTTCTAAAAATATACTTAAAAAAAGAAAACCTTGGCTCTTCCTGGTGGTGCAGTGGATTAAAGCACAGCACTAAGAAGCTTAAGCCACTTCCGCATGAGTTCAATCCCCACCTGCCCCAGAGGAGATCCACATGGCGTGGCAGACCTCGCCTGACCCGCCCGCTGCTCCTTTCAGCAGTGTACTTTGGCGATCTGCCTGTTCTGCTCCCCACTGTCTCTGGTGAATCCTGTCACCCTCCGCATCTCTGGCCTATGCCTCAGTTCTGTATGAATAAATAAATAAATCTTTAAAAACAAAATAAAATAAAACCTTTCACACTAAAAAATTAAACAAATAACATAGCTAGGTAAATAAAACCACATTTTACATCTTTTTAATTTTATATACTTTTTACACTCTTCTTCATTTTGTGTTTTTTCTTCTCAGTTATCTTTTGAAATAAATAAATGTGTGGTACTGGTTGTCAGGGGGAGACTGGAGCTGTGGGTACTAGACCCTGGGTATTTGGTTGTTTTGTGCTTCTTCACTAGCAATAGAGGCCACCTCTCCCCCTAGTTCCTACCTCGAAACTTCAGGCCTTGGATCTTCTTGTGCTTTACCCGGTAGGAGTACAGAGACCCATTTGCCTGAGAAAAAAGGAGGAGCTACCATCTGGAATGAATCTAGTCATTTACAGAGTTCTAGAGAGTAAGCACTGTGCATGACACACTTACTTCACAAAGACTCACTATATGAACATCCACACACAAGATGTCAAGATTCTGACCAGAAGGCCCCAAAGAGCCCCCCCCCATAAAATCCCTTTGACTAGCAAGGACACAAAAAGATCAGTTCAAAAGGACACCTGCACTCCAGTGTCTACTGCTGCTGCAATAAGGAAGACCTGGAATCAATCCAAACACTCAAAAGTAGATGACTGGATTAAAAAGATGTGGTACATATACACAATGGAATATTACTCGGCAATCAAAAAAGATAAACAAATGCCTTTTGCAGCAACATGGAAGAGATCATACTCAGTGAAATAAGCCAGAAAGAAAAAGGAAAATACTGGGCGGTTTCACTCATAGCAGGAGCATAAGGGATTGGGCATGGGTTGGGGGGGGATGGAGAGAGAAGCAAATGTAATAAAGTAAAAATGAGAACAATGAACAACTATAAACCAGAGACATGGTATGGGGTGGAAAGGGAATGGGATTAAAACTGGGGTAGGAAGAGTGCATGGGATTATGGTGATGGCACATGGGTGAACTGGTGCTGGGAAACCCTCAGGGGCTACAAGTGAGATGGAAAAAATGCACAAAATGAAGAATGATGTAAAAAATAAAAACAAAATTCCTTTGACTAGCAATACCACCGTGCGTTTAAAAATAAATGCTTACACACACACACACACACACAGAGCCATAGCATAATCATTCATACCTTCCCATCATAACCCAAACTGGAGCCCTCAGGAAGGCTGCCCCTGATTAGCAAACGCAGAAACTATTGAAGCAGTTCATCCAAAGGGGACGCACCCAGAGGATCCCCCTCTGAAAAACACACTGATAATTCTAACTGACCAAAATAAGCCAAGGGAATAACAGTCAGTGTTGGCGGCAGCTTTTGTGAGGCTGAAGAACCTCTCAAAGACCAGAGACTCAGGCCCTGTGATCTCAGGCACCCCAGGCAGAGCACAAGCCCCAGGGCCCCTCCTCCATCTTCCATCCTCACAGGCTCTGTCACCTTCTGGAGGCTGTTCGGCAGTGCCTGTCCCATGGCAAACTTCACTCCCGTAAGTTGGACGGTTGATTGGAAATAACTTGCATTGCTTTTGACACTAGCCTATGTAACATAGCCAACTCTGCGGGGTTCCAAGTCCTTGCTTATTTAAAAAGTACTTCTCACACTGGAAGATGAACACAGGCCTGGTGTCTAGTTCCTAATATAAATAGGAACCAGAATTTTATTTACCATTGTCTGACAGGTAAACTCTGGGTGAGATGAGCCTGTGTGTATATTTGTGTGATGGGTGGGCTTGTGTCTGTGTCTATGTTTGTAGTGGAGTGTGTGTGTGTGTGTGTGTGTGTGTGTGTGTTAGAGAGAAACAGTGAGAGAGAAATAGGCTCTGTGTCTTGCAGTCCACTAACAAGGCCCAGGTCAGCAGCATGGCGGTGACAGCAGGAGACGCCCTCGCTTACGTGGCTGACCAGGAAGGCTTCGTGCACGTCTACGACATCAAGGAGTATGGCCTGCAGGGGTCTGAGCTGCACGCCCCCACGAGTAGGCAATGGATATTTCATGTTAAACACTATGATAAACACAGCTTCAGTTTTAGTTTAATATTCTGGTTAGTAAAATTAAATGGTACAAGTAAGGATGGAATCTCTTAATACTTTAAGAATGGCTTTAGAGAAAAATAATTTCTTAAAAGTGTTCACTGTTGGCAAGGATCAGGAAAATGAACACACAACTCTCTTGGAGAGGATAAATTAGTGTACACTACCGGAAGGACAAGTTCACAATGTGTTTCTAAATTGTGAACCGGCAATTCTACTTTTAAGGATTTGACCAAAAGAAATCACAAGGAATGTGAACAAAGATGTGGTTATAAGATTGTGAATCAAAACATTGAGAAAAATAGAGACAGCTTAAATGTCCACACAAGGGGAATTAATTAAATTTATGATGGCATAGGCATTGAAATAGCCCTTACTTTAAATAACGGTGCTATACTTTTAAAAGTATTCACAGAAAAAATACCCATTATAATTAAATGAAAAGAAGTAGATTGTAAAACAGTGTCACAGTATTAGTTCATCTTTGTCAAAGAAGTATACGGTAGTTGAAAGTCTGGGAAGATCTACCCCAAGGCTATAGCTTTTAGCAATGTTTTCTCTTTGTAGATGAGATTATAGATGTGTTTTATTTCCTTCTTTTTGAAAATATGGCTTTTTATGATTTTCTGAAAACATATTGCTTTGGAAATAAAAATATAGGTTTAAGATTTTAAAACTCTTTCATGCAGTTGTAAAATTACTCATGTTTAGAAAAGAATCACTGAAATAAAAGAAAATGAGTAGCTGTTTTTCTGACGTCCTATACCATCTAACCTGCCATTTCCACACCCTAGTAACACTATTAATGAATTTTCATTTCCTTCTGAAAGTTCATATAGACACAATCACATAACATACATAGAGATTTTACGCTCACATGTATATAAATAGTCAAAGACATATACACACATTATATTTTTAAAACTTGGATATTTTGTGTCTCTTAGACAACTTTCTGTTTAAGCATCTTTCTAGTTAGCATATTTAAATGTCTGTATAATATTCTACCAAATACATTTCTATAAAGTTAAATATTCACATACTTCCCTTAGTCAACCTTTCCTCTTCCACCACAGGGAAAATTTAAATGCTAAAGCAGGAGCTATCTGAATTTAGAAATAAGAATGACCTGCTTTGTACTGGTTTTTGTTTGAGGCATTGGGAATGTAGGATATTATATTTTTCCAGGCTATTTTAAAAATCAGTTTTAATGACTTGCCAACTTATTTGTGTTTATCAAACTAGTGAGGAAAATCATAACATAAAAATTTCCATGGGTCCCATGTTTGAACTTGCCAAGGGATCTTACACATAGTAGATGTTCAAGAAACTCTTATCAAATTGATACAGCAAAACCAGAGATTTGCACCCCAGTATCTCATAGCAACTGACCTGACCCCCTAGGGCCCTGCTCTCCAGTACCAGGCTGCCCAGGTGGAGATGACCTCCCCCACTGTCTCAGATGTGTTCTTTCCTTTGATTTAGAGGCGATGTTCTGGCGGGCTCATGTCAACATGGTGACATCGTAAGTACTATCCATTTAAACATTCATGAAATTTGTAAAAGATTTAAAATAATTTCCACATTTTGGCCAAATCAATCCTCTTAGCAGCCCTCTATATCAGTCTAGAAGAAGCCAGTGTCACAATTCTGCTTCTGATGCAAACAGAACAGATAATGCCAATACAGATCAAAGAAGATATGAGTCTTCGTTTTTCTTGCAAATGGATAATGTTTGCCTTGATGGTTTTTAGTATGCTTAGAAGCTTAGTAAGTTTAAAATTGTTTTCACTGGAGTTGAAAGGTGGCATGTTGGGGCCCAAGGGGAGGGCAGAGACCTGAACTCGAACCACTAGTTCTTTTCCATCTCTTCATCTCCCACCATTGGGTCTTGCTTAGTATCTTGGGACTGGAATTGGGAGACCTGGAAAAGGTGTACTGTGGTAGGAGGCAGAGAGATAATGGTGCCAAAGTAATTCATGAGATTCAGTTGATTTCTATAATACAACTTTAATTAATGAAATGTCGACATATTGATTCAATGTCCCTTCCAGGCTGCAACAAGCCTGGAAACACGTCTCCTATCTTTTACCTCATTAGCTTGGAGCTGATAGAAGAAAGGGTTCTGCTGTCGGCTTCCCTTGACCGCACTGTGCGCCTGTGGAGCCCAGAAGGGGAGTGCATAGGTATGGACTGTCCACTGACCATCACCTGTTCCCATTCAGGGCTCCACTGAGTCATGAATTCTGAGATACAGTGTCTTAGTCAGTTCATGCTTGACTGCCCAAACAATGGAGATTTATTCCTCATATGGAGCTGCCTGGAGATCAGGCTAAGTGTGGTCAGGCTCCATGCCACTTCCTGCCTTGCAGATGGACACCTTGTTGTTGTTGTTATATATAGCAGAGAAAAAACCCTCTGGTTCTCTTCTTATAAGAAATTGATACTGTTGAATCACATCTTACCTTATGAGCTCATAATATACTTAGTTACATCTATAATGTATATTATTTCCAAATATAATCACCTTAGAGTTAGGTCTTCAGCATCGGCATCTGAACCTTAGAGTCAGTTTACTTTCACAAAATTAGAAACATACAGACTCAGAGAACACAACTGGGCTAAAAGCAGTGAGTTTGCTAACGAAATATGTTGTCTGTAGGCCATATCTTGTTAGGAACAATTCAGGTCTGGGGAAATGCCTAGACCAAGTGGGTCTAATGAGATTAGCCCAACTTACTGTCCAGGGAAATTCTGTACCTGTTTCTGCAGCTTACCCTAACAGATGCTTCTCACATGCTTCTTAAGACTAGCTTGAATTTATCCTGCACGTTCCTAACATATTATTGAGTAACTTACATTCACATGTGATACATTTTGCAGAAGGCATTCTTGGGGCCTTCCCAAGTGGCACAACGGGTTAGGATGCAGCACTGCAAGCTGGCCAAAGCTGCTTCAGTGCAAGTTGGATCCGTAGCCCCCAGGTGGCCCATATGGAGCAGCAGACCTCTCCTGACCCTCCTGCAACTCCCCTCAGCAGTGTACTTCATTGATCTTCTTGTTCTGCTCCCCACTCTGTCTCTGGAGAAGCCTCTCACTGCCCCTGTACCTCTGGCCTGTACCCCAATTCTGTATGCATAAATAATATTTTTTATAAGATTTATTTACTCATACAGAACTGGGGTACAAGCCAGAGATGTGGAGGGTGAGAAGATTCACCAGAGACAGAGTGGGGAGCAGAACAGGCAGATCATTGAAGTACACTGCTGAGGGAGCAGCGGGCGGGCCAGGAGAGGTCTGCCACGCCATGTGGATCTCCTCCGGGGCGGGCAGGCGGGGATTGAACTCATGCGGAAGTGGCTTAAGCTTCTTAGTGCAGTGCTTTAACCCCCTGCACCACCAGGGAGGGCCATAAATAAATATTTTTTTAAAAAAGGCATTCTCAGCTTTAGTGTTCAGAACATGCTACCTGAAATTTCTTCTGAACTATAGAAGCAGAACTGAATTTAATTTCACATTGACCTCACCAAGATTCTTAGCAATATGCTCAGCTCTGATTAGAAGACAGTCTATGCTTTTTAATTCTTAATGTTTTTTTTTTTTTTTTCAGGGACATTTGGGCAGAATAGTCCCTGGGACATTTTCACTCCTGACTCCTGGAGTCACCCCAGAGTGCCATGTGAAATTTTGACAGATCCCCAGAGCATGCCTGCCCACCCAGTGCTTGCAGGAGGTGTTTCTGCCAGGCTCACTAGAAAGGAGGAAGGAGACGATGTGACAGAGGAAAAGGCCGGTGCTAAGGTTGGTCCTGGCAGGTTCGATTCGCCTGTGCTGAATTTGTAGTTCCCAGGTGGATCAGCTAGGAATACAGAGCACAGCCTGAAGAGTCGAGGCCCGATGCAGAGAACTCAGTAATGCAGAATAAAAGTACGTCTCAGGACCAAGCTCCTGTCAGGCCAGGGGGGTTTCTCAGCCCCTTTGTGAGGTGTTGGAGTTCATCTCCCAGTGTCACTTGACTTAGTCCTTCTTTTGACCAATGAAAAGGCTTTCGTCCATGACCTTGAGACATAAGGATACTCAGCACCATGTTTGACCCAGCTGTCACACCTGAGACACTGAAAATTCAGCCCACATCACTCACTTAGCATTGGGAAATTTAAAAGCTGAACTTCCTTTCCACGACTGAAAAGAAGATGTGATCAGTTAGTGCCCACGTCTAGGGAAGTCAATGTCAGAGCAAGAGACTTTGAGAGGCCTCTTATAGAAGTAGCCTTGATTTAGAGCTCAGTAAAATATATGGGTTTCCAAGAAATGCTTGCCCTTTAATAAATTGAAAAGAAGGTCATTTCATGAGCTATTGCTCACACTGGTTATGTTACAATTCGAAGCAGAATACCTGCTCTACCAGCAAAATAATGTGTCTTAGCTTTTTCCTTGGCAGCCTCCTGGAATGCTGATCACACATACAACCTCATCACTGACTTCTGTGCAAAGCCCCAAACATGTTCAAGATAGGAAACAAAGGAAGCAGGCAAGCATAGATCACAAAAACCTTCTGTCTTGTCAGAGTTCCCTTACATTCCCACAAGGTTATGAAGAGGTGCCCGTAGCTCTCAGGAGTCTCAGGATGTATCTACACAGCAAGATTGCCTATTTAGAAATACAATAATTTCAGTGTGCATTTGATAGAGAGAAAATAAATGAGTTCATTAATTTTGATAAGCCCACAATTTGGAAACAAAAGCAGGGGTGTCTTGGGGAGAAGGTGGGATCAGGAGAAGGAAAGGCGCAAATGAGGCAAAGTGCTGAGTGCACAGAAGCCTGGCTGCCTCATGCCACAGCAGACAGAACCCTGACTGCAAGCACAAATGTAGGAAGGAGGGAGCTGAGGGAGGATGAGTTGGGAGGAGAGAAGAGGGGAAGAGGGGAGGGGAGGAGAGAAATGGGGAGATTAGGGAAAGAGGAGGAGACTGGGTGAAAGGAGAGAAGGGAGAGGGGATTATAAGAGGAGAGAGGGGAGGGGGAGGAGGAGGAGAGACCTGAGGAGAAAGGGGACCCTAGAGGGGGGGAAAGACAGGAGGAGAAGGGGGGAGGCCTGAGGAAGAATAGAGGCAGACCCCAGGACTTAACAAGATTACAATATAAAACTTATGTGAGGTTTGTTGTCCCAGTGTGAAAGGGAGTGAGGCAGCAAGCTTCACAAGTGACCTTGACCTTTTCAAAGGAAACTATTAGGGGTTTCTGTGTTTATTATTCTGTCCACTTTGATTGTTTCTCCAGAAACAATCTGTAAATTCATTTCAAGAAATCTACAAAGAAAGGAAAGAAAAGCACCTGAGCCTTCACATGGTGTATTTATAGGCCCATCAAGGAGAATCCAAACTGTGAAACCCCAGACCCAAGTGTTTGCAGCACTGTTCTGGGCTAGAAACCCTGGATCTTACTCTCAAGCTTACCATTAGTTGTGGAACCTCCAGTAATCATCTCCAGTGTGCAACAAAATGAGGGATGGGTGTAGCTGATTACTAAGTGTTGTTTCAACCCTAAACATATTATGTTTCCTCTGAATTTTGGACTGCAACATTGAATGTATGGGTTGGATTCTGCATGTAGCAATGCCTTCAAGGATGCCAGCGTGTCAGCGCTAACCACAACTGAAATAAGTTGACTGGATGCAGAAAATCATTCATGTGGAAAATGCCATGAGTTCGCTTATTTGAAGTTCAAGCTCAGGGTAGATGCTCTTCATATGAATGGATCCAGACAGCCTGGATTTTGTTCTAACATAGCAACTGCATGTAGCTAACAAGTTACCCTATGGCCAGTGTGTTCATGGGCTCCCCTTCCCATAATTGTTTCTTCTTCTTCCAGCCTGAAAAGACCTTTTACTCTCCAGGAGACTCCACTCTTGAAGTTGAGGTGAAAGCAGATATACATCAACGGTATGTGCTTTGCAGGGGCAGATCATCCTAAAACAAACACCCAGGGTGAATCAAGGATCCTTCTGGAATCAGGCAGCCTTTCCTAGCTGAGGCTGCTCAGATCACCCTGTCATCTGCATGAGTCACTTGTCTCTAAGTCCCCCAGGCCTGCAGGTATAATCATGTTACAACTCAAATCTCACCAGCCTAACTCCCTGCCTGCAGGACTCAGGCCACTCTACGGAACCTCTCTGGTGACCACATGTGGTCAAAGGTCACCCTCTGAGGTTCTTTAGAAATGTCTTTGTGGCTGATATTTCTGGTCACAGATGCACTTCAGACAGGCTACCAGCTATTCCTGTGCAGACACTCTGTCCTCCCAAGAGTATAAGATGGGGAAACAGACCCTGGGGTTCCCAATGCTGGGAATACCTGAGGTACCACAAAGGCCATGTGGCCCCCATACTCCCTGCACTAGGTTCTATAGAGAAGTAAATCAAATGAATGAATACCTCCTGCGTTCTGTGAGGAGGTTTGCTCCCTAGGCCCAACACCAGCTTTTCTGGGTCCCAGTCACCTAGAGGCCTAAGAAACAGCCTCTTCTGAGTCACCTGCCACTCTTCTCATTATGAGATGTATATCTAGGCCACGAGGCCACCAAAGCGATACACTCCTCCCAGCAACCTCCCCAGTTAGTTTGCTGGCACAGCAACTCATTTGTCACCAAACACCCAGGCCCCTTCTTAGGACTTCTGTCCCACTATCTTAGCTTGATATTCTGTCTTCCTGAACACCTTCTGGTACACATAGATGGCAGTTGAGGCCCCCAGCTTCCATCCATACTTCAGGCAGTGCGAAGAAACAGGAGACAAAAGCTCTAGAGCCCATGGGGGCATCTTTCAGACAGATAAGCCCGGATATCACTTTCCCAGGAGGCTGACAGCATCAGAGTCTTCACTGTTGTCTTAGCTGCTACCCATGCAAGGGAAGCTGAGTTCTGTAACAAAAAGGGAAGGTGAGATAGACAACTAGCCTCCTATCCCCAGAGTTCAAATAGTAAAATGCTTCGGATACTGTCAAAACTAGAGGTTCAAAACTAGAGGTTACCATAAGCAGGAACACCGGCCATCATGGTATCAAGAGCCGAGAGCCATGAATCCAAAGTCTGGTTGAGGAGAGTAGTTGGCTTGTTAGAAAATGACACAGATGTTGGTTATATTCTCTAGTCTGTCTCTGAAAACAGGGTGAGCTAGGGCTAGCCATTTAAACTTTTCATTGGTACACTTGGCAGTCACACAGTGGACCCAGAATCTAATGAGATGGTGACAGTGACTGGACAGGGAGGGGCTCCTTTGCCTCAGTCACCTGGGGTTGACACCATCAGCATCTTCATCATTGTCTTAGGAGCCACGGTAGAAGCAGCACATTCTCTCAAGTCTTCACAGGACCTGCTGTGGTTTAGTTGTCTCCTCATCCCAGCATTAGCCTGCTTGGGTTGTGATAACAAAATATCAGAGACTGGGGTGGGGGTGGGGTGTTTAAGCAACAGACTTATTTTGGTGGATGTCCAAAATCAAGATGGAATCTTCAATTCCTTATTCAGTTCCAGTTCTTCTAGTCAATTTAGTTGCAGGTGAGGGCAACTGACTCATGCATGGCTGTTTTCTCACTGTGCCCTCATGCAGTACAGAGAAAGCAATCTCTCTTCTTATATAATGCCACTGACCCTATCCTCAGGGCTCTACTCTCATGGGCTCACGGACCCTAATCACCTCCCAAAGGCTCCATCTGCAAATATAATCATGAAGGAGGGTAGAGTGCCCACACATGTATTTGTGAGGGAACACTGGTCAATCCACGGCAATGAACCTGGTGAGCAAAGGCTTCTGAATGACAAAAATCAAATGCTCATATTCCTCAAGAGAGATCACAGCAAGATGCTTGATCGCTGGCTCTAGTCCAGTCCCAGTGGAGGAGTGTGGGAAGCTAGCTCTAAATTCAGAGCTGGTTTTGATTCTGTGACTCTTTGTTGAATGACTAAATGAGTGACACATGTGAGCAGTGAAAGAAAAAGGCTGGAGGGCAATTGCTTAGAAAGTCCCAAATAGAGGCTAAACCACAGAAACCCTCTCATTCAATTGGACAAACAAGTCAAGGAACCATTAAAAATGATACATACATTCTGCAAATGTCTTATTTTGATTTGCAACAATAAAATGTACTTTCACTCCCTAATCTTTCGGTAGCAGGTCAAGGCTTTTCCTCAAGAGACAAGCTCAGCAGAGGCTTCTATAAATGCATTCTCTATCAATTTCAACTCCCACTTTCTTTAAAATCAAGAAAGGTATCTACAAAGCACAGGCATTCACAGCTGCTTCACTTCAAATCAATATCACCCTTCGCCTAGTCTTTTCAAAGTATTCATCTTAGTTTTCTCAAGACTTTTCACACGGATTCCATCATTTTTCATTGTGCTTAAATAAATTTATAATCCAAATAAAATGTACAACTGACACATAGGGGCTTGGGAACAAACATAATTCTAATCTATCCCTCTATTCTTGGAAGCAGAAGTACCACTTAGCAGAGGTAAAGGCTGACAGGGCTGTGGGCACTGGCTGGTGTTGACAGTTGGTCCATCAGGTCAGTTAAGAGAGTGTCTACCAGTATGGTCTTGTGAGCAACAAGGATTCCCCAGAAATCACATTGATGCTTTCCCTGGACAGCTTGGTTCTAGGATGGAGGACAGGGAGAGGACATGAGGAGCGAGTCACTTGTGTTAGTCTTACCTCACCTACTTATCTCGATGAGACCAACCTTCTCACATGTTATTCAAGGTCAAGAAATGTTGAGGCTCTTCCAGCTGGGGCTCTCTGACATTTAGGTAGGGAAATACTGATTTACTTTATTTAGTCCTTACAACCTCCCTGGAGATATACTACTTGTTTTCTCCACTGACAGACAAGAAAACCAAGGATAGGGAGGAGAAGCCATTTGCACAGTCAAACCACTGACTGGTGGCAAGGCAAAGCCATGGCCCTGCAGCTACACAGAGGGAAAAAATCCTGCCTTGGAGAAGGGCATTTGCATAGAAAGGAAGGGGAGGCCCTCCCTGGGGAGGTAACTGGTTAGAATGCAGCTCTACAATCTAGCCAAAGCTGTTTCAGTGCAAGTTCGATCCCACATAGCACAGCAGACCTCTCCGGTCTCACCTGCTGCTCCCCTCAGCAGTGTACTTCATCCATCTGCCTGTTCTGCTCCCCACTCTGTCTCTGGTGAATCCTCTCACTGTTCCTGTATTTCTGGCCTGTACCCCAGTTCTGTATGCATAAATAAATAAATCCTAAAAGAAAGAAAGAAAAGGCAGAGCTTTAACATACTCCAAACATTGAGCAGAGGTTATTGGCAACATGTAGATAGATGATCGCAAGCATCCTTCCGAAAAGCAGGCCAAGTGGTAAATTGTATGTTAAGTGATTCTTACCACAATTACCACAATTAACAAGTAAAAAGAGAGGGGAGGGTGTCCAGAGGGAAGAGACTAGACCCCTAGGCAAGAGGAAAAGAGGACTTTTATGGGTCCTTGGGTGTGGTACTCAGAGTTGGGAAAGGAACTCTGGAGAGAAGGAATTTAAGGGATGAGT
>NW_004567111.1:43510810-43516144 GCF_000260355.1 Condylura cristata
AGGAGGCAGGAGGGAATCACCAGGTCCCTGGAAATCCTCACACTAATTTGGTTCTTCTCTGCTAGGCTGCTATTGGAGCAGGACAAGGCTTCACGGAGAACACCAGAGCCGGGGTGGCCCAGCGTTTACCAGACCCTCCGCTGCCACGAGGTCGCCTGCGTGTCTGCTCTTGGGGAGAAACCGGATTTGTCTATTATTGGCTCGGATTTGTTTAATTTAAATTTTCTTACACAGGAAAAAGAAGGAAGTGAAACTCCCCAGAGGGAGCACTGATCATATAGCAGTTCCCTTGTTTGATTTCTAGAGAGACCAGGCTGCTATTTTTCTCTTCTTGGCAAATTCTTCTTCCCCAGTTAATCAAGAGGTCTGACAGAGATTAAGCTTTGCCCAACAGGGGCAAAGCAGAACAAAGCAGGGAATGATTTCAGCTCCGTGGGCTACTTCCAAAGCAATTAGAGCTGGGATTTAAGCAAACAAATCGGATTCATGGGTTTTATTCCTTGGAAGCCAAGGCTTCATTGAATGAAGAGCACAGGGAACTGGTGAGCTGCAGCGAGTGGCTCTTGAAGCAAAAGCAGCTTCCCCAAAACAAACCTATCACTGACTGCACCTGTCCTCAGGTGGGCTGAGGCTGGCAGGACAGAGGGGAACTGTGGGGGGGGGGGGGAATAGCTCATGATTTTTTGAAAGTTTCCTTTGTACAAGGCAAGCCTGGGTTGGTAGCTTAGACCTGTTAGCTCATTCATTCCTAAAAACTCCATGGATATGTAACAGGGTGGTCCCCAGGAAAAGGGGAAGTTCCAGGTTCCCTGCCCCACCCAGAAGTGGAGCTGAGCAGAGAAAAGAAGAGAAGGAATCTGAAGAAGGAAGCAGGATGGAGGGCCAGGAGGCCTGAGGAAGCCACATGGAGCAGACATGTGAAGAAACTTTGCTTGCTTCTGGTCCTAGACTGGGTGAAACAGATGTGGGTGAAAGATCCATGGGGAGGTTGACTATGGCAGTGTTTATATTGATTTAGATTTTGCTCTTTTCCTCCCAGACTTTTCTGGCCATTTCTGACCCTTTTCTATGGGTCCCGGCCAGAAGGTGCTTTAGTCTTGTGGCAGGCTCTCAGGCCTTGCTTTGGACCAATCCCTTTTGGGTGGACTTTTGTCCACAAAGGGATGGGTAACTTCAGGTATTTGATCTAAAATTATACTCTTTGTCTTTTCCATATTGTATATTCATTGTGTTACAGGGCAGGGAGAGAGGGGTGGCACTGAGT
Organism: Condylura cristata; assembly: GCF_000260355.1. Lineage (NCBI taxonomy): Eukaryota > Metazoa > Chordata > Mammalia > Eulipotyphla > Talpidae > Condylura > Condylura cristata. Next base: position 43,512,075 of record NW_004567111.1, read on the forward strand.
TCCCAAACCTTCCTGCTCTAAGTGGGTTCTGCCATCTGCCACATCTAAGCAAAACATATAAGACTTTAATGAAAAGGGACTTCAATAAAGTGAGTATACAACACCGAAGACAAAGAATATAATGTCTAAATCAAACACCTGAGGTTACCCATCCCCTCGTGGGCAAAACCACCCAAAAGGGATTGGCCCAAAGCATGGCCTGAAAGCCTATTCAAGCACCTTCCAGCAGGGACTCAGAAAAGGGTCAGAAATGGCCAGACAAGTGTGGGAGGAAAAGAGCAAAATCTAAATCAATATAAACACTGCCACAGTCAACCTCCCCATGGGTCTCTCACACACATCTCTTTTAACCATTCCAGGGCCAAGAAATAAGCATGGTTTCTTCACGTGTCTCCCTTTGTTCCATGTGGCTTCCTCAGGTCTACTTCTGGCCCTCCATCCTGCTTCCTTCCTCTTCAGATTCCTCACTTCTCTTTTTCTCCTTTTCTCTGCTCAGCTCCACCCTCCTTCTGGGTGGGGCAGGGAACCTGGAACTTCCCCTTTCCTAGGGACCACCAGGCTGTCTTGTCTTGATGCAGTGGGTGGCAGAACCTATTTAGAGCAGGCAGGTTTGGGGGTCCAGGGGTATCCTCCCTCCCTGCCCTGTAACAGATAGATGCTGTTATTATCCCATTTTGCCAGCAAGGAAACCAAGGGTATGGAACTTAAGTGACTTACCCATGGTGAGTATTTAAATAAACAGCACATGGAAATTCAAAGCCCACACACCTGCCTCCAACAGTGCTGATTTTCAGAGTAGAAGGAAGTAAGTTCAGAGAATAGAATCTAAAGGCCAGCCACCTTCTCTTTTCCAAGCAGGCTCCTAGGGCAGCCAGCTCAGCATAACTGCAGCTGCCTGTTAGTGTCAACCATGCTAATCCCTTCATAGATATTGACAGTTTAGGCAGGACACACCCCCACTTTACAAATGAGTAAGTGGATATATTTTCCCAAGCTGATATAACAACAACAAAAATCAAAGTTCAAATGTTAGTTTGACTGCAGTCACCAGGCTATATACATCTCTAGTTCAAAACCATCATCTTGTAATGACGACCTTGAAGTAGACAGCCTGTGACTCCCAAACTTAGAAGTCTCTTGATAACCCCGTTCCAGCAGTTTCCATGAGCTGCCCACCCACTCTTTTGTCAACTCATGGCCAGCACCCCTCCAATTCCGTAGTAAGTGGGGTGTTGTTCTGACTACACTCCTCCCCATGGGGCAAAGGAACTGCAGAACCAACAAGTGTCCACCCAAAGGCTGTACCTTCTAGACCATGCTGCAGATTCTCCTTGAAAGTCCTTCCCCTGCCCAGGTAGCCCCAAGTTCCCAACCAGAGCTGAGCCCATGCAGGGTCCTCCCAGATCCATCTACCCAAGGAGGAACCACACAGCACCTCAGCCCAGTATGCTGGCTAATGCTATGTGTTTGCTGGAGTGTGGAGATATTGGATGTGCTGACTGGGAAGGCCTACGCTTGTGACTAGTAAGACCCCTCATGGTGCATTGGGGGAAGGAAGCCAAACTGAGTGCTAGGAGAGGAGCTGGCCTCTCCTCCACATCACCACATTCACCTTGTAATGATAAGGACTAAACTCTACATCCAAACTGGTTTTCTGGTACCTATGAAGTGGCCAAGGTTAGGACAGAGAACTTACCATATATCAAATACTGTATTTAGCCCTTTGTTAATTAATAATCAACATTTAAAGACTGAGTGTCCATTTTCACTCCTGGATCAGACCCCTCAAATGTTAGGGATCACTCTACTCCTGGCATCCCTCTTACTACTCAGATTTTCCCCATCCCACACTTCAGAGCCTCAGAGACCTCATTTCCTCTTGACAGACCACCTCACCAAGCAAGAGTGCTGGCCCCACTGGGTGCTGCCTAGAGCCCTCCCTCCCCATGTCCCCAACAGGCCAGACAGCCCTCACAGGCCCCAAAACTCCCTCCAAGCAGGTGCTGCTCTGCATTCTGATTAAGTCGCCTGATTGTCCCTGAGGTGTTGTTTTTTTTTGTATATAATAGTTTATTTTCACTTTTTCCATCTCAGTTGTAATCCTGTGGGCTTCCTATCACCAAATCACCGTGTGCCATCACCATAGTCCAGTGCACTTCCCCCCCCCACACACTGTGTTTGACCCCATTCCCCACACTATCTCCGTAAATGACTCTGGTATATAGCTGTTCATTATTATTATTATTTTCTCCCCTGGTTCTTTATATTCCTGCTATGAGTGAAACCATCTGGTATTTTTCTTTTTCTTTCTGGCTTATTTCATTGAGCATGATCCCTTCCAACTCCTTCCATGTTGCTGCAAAAGGCATGATTTTATCTTTTTTGATTGATGAGTAATATTCTGTTGTGCATATGTAGCACATCTTTTTAATCCAGTCATCTACTTTTGGGCATTTGGTTGATTCCATGTCTTTCCTATTGTAAATAAAGCTGCAATAAACACGGGTGTGCAGGTGTCTTTTTGAATCAATTTTTTGTTTGTTTGTTTGTTTTTTGTCTTTTGGGTAGATACCTAGGAGTGGGATTGCTGGGTCATATGGAAGCTCCATTTTTGGCAGTTTGAGGAACTTCCAAACAGTTTTCCATAGTGGTTGTACTAGTTTGCATTCCCACCAGCAGTGCAGCAGAGTTCACTTTTCTCTACATCCTCATCATTATTTGTTGTTGCTAGTTATTTTTAGATGTGCCATTCTCACTGGTGTGAGGTTTTATCTCATTGTGGTTTTAATTTGCATCTCTCTTATTACAAGTGATGTTGAACATTTTTTTATATGCTTGTTAGCCATCTGCATTTCCTCTTTGGAGAAGTGTTGTCCTCTGAGACTTTTACCCCAACCAGCAGGGAACCCAGACCCTGGCACCTCCTGCTGGCACTTCTCCACCAGAGAGGACTCCTGGTTACCATGAAGAAATCAAGATGAATGAACGTAGGCAAAATGGAAATTTATTGGCTCTTAGAACCATGGGAAAAATCTATGACTGGAAACTTTTTTCTGTTTTAATGAGCTATAATTGTCTCTATATCTCCATATATATGTAAGGTGTACAGCTTCATGAATAGACTTACATACATTATAAAATGATCACCACAATACATTTTGCTAACATACCTCAAAGAAAAGTTTTTACTTGTGGTGAGAATGTTTAGGTTTCACTCTTTTGGCAACTTTCAAAACACACCTCTTAGCAGGATTATCTGTCACATTGTACATCGCATTGCAGTTCTTATCTTTATTTATCTTATAACTGGCAATTTTTATCTTTTGACTACCTTCATCCAATTCCCCCAACTTTGGTAACCACAAATCTGATCTTTTTCAATAAACCTGGGGTGGTTTTGGTGTTTTTAAAAAACACTTCGCTTATAAGGACCTGAACTTCAAAGATTTTCCTCTGACTCTTGTTCCTGTGGTGTTCTTTGTTCTCTCTTCTGGAGACCAGTTCTCTCCCCATTGCAGAAAACACAGCCACAACAGTCTCTAGGTTTAATTATAAACTTTAGCTACACAGACTTCAAGTTCTCCTGGGTTCCGAGTCTCAAGCCCATAGCAAAGGTTTTTGCTGCTGTCTCGTGGGTCAGTGCTTAGCGTGACCCTATAGAGAGCACTAGGGATTGTTCCTTTAAGGATGGCTGTACCCATAGAGCCACAGTGATACGAAAGCCCTGCAGTCCCAGAAGATATAAGGCTACACTGGTTAGTCCTCCGAGTGTCTCCCAGAGGTAGATCATTGATTCTGTTACAAGGCATCCCAATTCTGTTAAGAGGACAGGGGGAGAGAGGGGCACCCCTGAAGCCCCAAAAACCTGCCTGCTCTAAGTGGGTTCTGCCATCCACCACAAGACAAAACATATAAAACTTTAATGAAAAGGGACTTTAATACAGTAAATATACAATACGGAACACAAAGAATATCATTTCTAAATCAAACACCTGAAGTGACCCATCCCCTCATGGGCAAAAGTCAACACAAAAGGGATTGGCCCAAAGCAAGGCCTGAAAGCCCGCCAC
>NW_004567111.1:43516264-43521673 GCF_000260355.1 Condylura cristata
CAGGTCTCTCACCCACATCTGCCTTAACCAGTCCAGTGTCAGGAAACAAGCACGGTTTCTTCATCACATGCTTGCTGCTCCATGTGGCTTCCTAAGGTCTTCTGGCTCTCCATCCTGCTTCATTCTCTCCTTCTCTTCTCCCTTTCTTCTCTGCTCAGCTCCACCCTCCTTCTGGGTGGGGCAGGGAACCTGGAACTTCCCTATTTCCTAGGGACCACCCTGTTACAATTCCACTGCCTCAGAATATCAGACAATGTTTGAAATCCTGCCTTCCTGCCTTCCAGATCTGGTTTTGAATCCTGAGTTTCTCCTTCCTATTAAATCAGTCTCTAGCAATACAAACAGGACCCAGTCCCCCGCTCTGTCACCAACTTACTGATGGGTCAGAGTTTATTATTACTTTATCCCCTAAGCCCTAATTTCCTTAGTTATTAAAAAGGGAGGGGGCCGCAATTGGCTCCCTTACCACTTTCCCCATTTCTGAATGTTTGCATCTCCTCCACAGTCAATCTAACTTGCTCAGACCCCCTTTCTCACCCACCTTTTTAAAACCTTTAAACAGTGGAGTATCTCCATTTTAATGAAGTGTTCATTTTTTAATCCTTGATTCTTGGACCATAACATTTAAAGCTTAATCCTCTGGGTCCCGGCCTGCCTACTCACTCTTTTAAACTGAGAGCTCTGCACTAACATTGTTTTGCTGAGAGCAGTCTTCCCTCCATTAAATAATCCCTTGAGGAAATAATACCATTATATAAAGTCAGCCGTGTTCAAAACAAACCTCATCTCATAAATCATGCCAAGCAGGGTTCCAGATACTTCCAGGAGCAACTTCCCATTGGTGCAGCCTTGATGGGCGAAAATAGGGCAAAACAGAAAGACACCTGACTTTTTCCTGACCTGGCTCCTCTTCCTGCTGTCTTCTCCTCCCTTCTATCTCTTCCTCTAGAATCCTGCTCTCCCTTCTGCCCTGAGGTCCATCAAAGCAGTAACTAGGGAAGTCCAACCACTGCCTCAGGACTCTGAAGAAATACATTTGGAAAATGCCGGATTAATGAGAGTTAAATGGCTTTGTTATCTCAGTACTTCTCTAAGGAATTCTTTAAATTCCCAAGTGCTTTAGGCCGAATGTTGGTCTCTCTCTCCCTCCCCACACACCTGTATGTCTAAGTCCTAGTTCTAATGTAGTGGCATTAGGAGGTGGGGACCTTCAGAACATGATTAGATTTAGATGAGGGCGTGGTGGAATTCCTGTGATGGAATTGATGCCCTTCTAGGAGAGGAGGACATACCAGAATTTCTTTTCTCCATGCGAGAAAACGGTTAAAAGTGGCTGAAGTCAGAAGACCAAAAGAAAGCCCTTACCAAAAAACAGCTCAGCCAGTATCTGACTTTAGGCTTTTAGCCTCCAGAACTGGGAGAAATGTCTGTTGTTGAAGCTACACAGTCAGTGGTGTTTCATTATAGCAGTCTTAGTTAAGATACTCTTTGTATCTCATCAGATGTTGCCATTTTCTAGTAAGCCGAGATTCTTCATATACAGGGCTCCCCCAAACGGAGCAGGGATTTTAATAGACTCAGAACCTAAATGGATCTTCCTTCTTCTTTCTCAAATCTTATGTCGGGGACTGCTAAGCCTGGAGACAATGTGAGTGACCCTCTGTGAGTACTGGATTCTGCTCAGGCTTCCTAACTGACATTAGAGGAATGGACTGTCTTCTTGTAACAGGGTGGTCCCCAGGAAAAGGGGAATTTCCAGGTTCCCTGACCCACCCAGAAGGAGGGTGGAGCTGAGCAGAGAAAAAGGAGAGAAACTGAAGAGAAGAGAAGGAAGCTGGATGCAGAACAAGGAGACCTGAGGAAGCCACATGGAGCAGCAAGCATGTGATGAAGAAACCGTGCTTGTTTCTTGACCTCGGATTGGTTAAGGCATATGTGGGTGAGAGACCTGTAGGGAGGTGACTATGGCAGTGTTTGTATTGATTTTGATTTTGCTCTTTTTCCAGATTTGTCTGGCCATTTCTGACCCTTTTCTATGGGTACCAGCCAGAGGTGTTTCGGGCTTGTGGCGGGCTTTCAGGCCTTGCTTTGGGCCAATCCCTTTTGGGTTGACTTTTGCCCATGAGGGGATGGGTCACTTAAGGTGTCTGATTTAGAAGTTATATTCTTTGTGTTCCGTATTGTATATTTACTGTATTAAAGTCTCTTTTCATTAAAGTTTTATATGTTTTGTCTTGACGTGGCGGATGGCAGAACCGATTTGGAGCAGGCAGGTTTGGGGGTTCAGTGGTGCCTCTCTCCCTGTCCTGTAACATTCTCTCTTCCTGCCTGGGACAATCCCAAGTAGCACTGCTTAGCTAAGCATCAGAGCACAATTTATTTGTCTTTTTAAAGATACTTTAGTAGAAGGTTAAAGGCCTATCAAGGAGGGACCTTGTTCAGGGGAGGCCAGCCACAGCTCTAGAAGCTTATCAGATCCTACTGAGAGTTAGAATAAGGACAGGATCAGTCTTCCAGACCCCAGAGGCCACTTTGCTGCACTGAATCCCTGATTCCCAAGGCTATCCATTACCCTCAACCCTCATTGCAGTCCTGCCCTTCCTGATCAGGTCAAAGCCAGACTCAACCCTCCCTTGTCCTCAATTTCAAGAGCCTCAAAAGTGTATGTTAAAACCCAGGTGCTAGTTTGAAATAACGTGGCTGGTGCAACACATCACAGCCCCTTAGGTCCCATCCTGAAAGGCTCTTCCAGCCCCCTTCTCTTCTACCTTCTGTCTCAGTGACCCTCGTGAAGAATGATGTCACCTGTATGCATCTTTATATCATCAGTTATTAATAAAGTCTCCAAAAACTAATAACAGATTTCATTTTCCTAGATAGCAATAAAGCAAATACATTTTATCTGGGATTCTGGTGAAACAAAAGAAAAACATAGAAAGATTGTCGGCATTATCTTTTCATCCACTGTCAACATCGTAGTGGACAGAGTAACAGCCAAATCAGCAAGGTCTAATCTCTGGATTTTGTAAATGTGACCTTACTGGGAAGTGAGTCTTTGCAGATATGATGAAGTTTAGGATCACAAGATGAGGATTACTGTACATTTTTCAGACCAAGCCCATCACAAGTATCCTTAAAAATGGTTACCACGAGCCCTCCCTAGTAGTGCAGCCGGTTAAAGCACAGAACTAAGAAGCTAAAACCACTTCAGCATGAGTTCAAGCCCTACCCCGGAGGTGATCCAGACAGCACGGCAGACCTCTCCTGACCCGCCCGCTGCTCCCCTCAGCAATGTTCTTTGTCAGTTGGCCAGTTCTGCCCCCCCACTCTGTCTCTGGTGAATCTTCTCACTGCCTCACACCTTTGGCCTGTACCTCAGTTCTGTATGCATAAATACTTAAATCTTTAATAATAATAAAAAAAAAGTTACCACACTCCAACTTCTTATCGCAAAAGAAAGCAGGCATTTATTAGCATAAATAGGAAATTGTTTGCCACACTAGGAATATGAGCCAGGTGAGTTTCTGTTCAGAGTTGCTTGTGACGGCCTGAAAGCCCCCAACAGAAGGCCTGTTCCCCCTCACCAGTGGCGGCCCCAGATTCACATATGCCTGTTCTCCACCACCATGAGGCAAGTGAAAACAAGGGTCTCCTCCATATGGGGTTCTATTTGCAGCCCTATTATTCCAAAGAGGCTTTGGTGTCACCAGATTTTAGTTTCTCTGAGGAATGAAATTTGAATGCAATCCATTATTAGCTAAAACTCTAGATAGTATTCAGAGGAAAGAAAGACAGTAATTGGCCACATTTGACTTCTTCAGGAAATTTCAAGTGGGGAACCCGCAGTGGAATGGGGCGAGAATTAGGGGACACCAGTAGGACAGAAGGGAGCACCAAGGAAGCCACACAGGCGCTTTGGTCCCTTGCTCCCCCACCTTTCCTTTGGCTTCTGTGACCCCACCCCTGGCCACTTTTCCTTCCAGCACTCTCTGTCTCGCCCTTATGTTTCTTCTGACATCCTCCCTTCTCTGTTCCTTAAAAATCACCTTCTGAGGGCTTCCATTTTGGACTCTACTAGTCATTCAACAAATACTTCGTGGGCATCTGCTAAACAAAGTATTAAGCTAGGGACTTGAGTCATATAAAACATGAGTCAAACAGCCTCTGTTCTTCCACATGAGTAGTAGGTGAGTGAGTGGGAAAGGATCATTAGGAGCTCACAGAGTACATACAACTCCTCCCCATCCCCACCTCTACCCTCCCCCAATTCCTGCCACCAAGCTCAGAGCACTTGCTTATCTTACCCCCAGAGCAAGGGCCATCGACTCTACCCTAATTGACATTTTTCGTGTCAGCTCAAATCTCCATCACAGGCTTCCTGCATGGATGCCTCAGACTATGAGCCAAGGTGAACCCAGCTTTGCCTCACTTCCTTTCAGTTCTGGTCTTCCCTGGTTCCACATCGATGTCAGGAACCTGGGCATCACCCAGATGGGTTTCTATCAGTCATTCTGGGGGCCCTGGGGGCTGGGAGGAGCTGAAGAGACACATGAGAACACTGAGGTCTCAGGGATTGGTGAGCTGTCTGGGGTAAATGGTGAAGGTCAGGGAGTCTTGCTTAGAGGACACTTACACATTTTTAAAGTTATTTGTGATGATTCCCAGTGACAAGACAGGAATGAGCACTTCCTGCTTCCCTCCTTGTGAGGGGTTCCTCCGCATCTGAGCTCACCCTAAGTTTGTGCCACTTCAGGGATTACTGTGACACTTGGACGTCTAAACCTGCAGCCCAAGCATCAAGAATCATTTCCAAGCCAGTTTCCTGCATGGCAAGTTGGGATAGTGTGTATTCTCTGGGACAGCAGGAGAACTAGGGGAAAGGATTACATGTCAGTAGACATCTGCCCTGGTGTGCAGGTTTCCATTCGAGGACACCCCTGTTCTGAGGCATGTCCTCCCTCCTCTCCACCCCCGGCTTGAATAGAAGTGGCTGTGTTCTTACAATACATCCTTCTGGGACATCCTTCACAAGTTTTCCCAATGCCTTGCTAGAGGGAGGGTGCATCTGCAAGGTGGGACCTCCTATCCTGCCCAGGTAACTAGTTTGCAAAGGGAGAGGAGACATTAGCGAGGACAGAGGTGAGGACAGAACACCACACCACATCCACGACTGGCTAATTAATCTTTTCTTGTGTTTGTTTTCTAAGATAAGGAATATGTCACTCAAACTCATTACAGAAATGGAACATCTATCTATAACAAAGCTTGATGTTTTAAACGTAGGTCAGTAATTGTATGTGTACATGCTCCTACAGATTGATCAGACCACAACTTTTCAATATTTAAGAAAGCTGTAAAAGCAGCACTTTTGTGACAATAACTTTGGAGTTCCTTTCCTCTTCCCTCACC
>NW_004567111.1:43521773-43562313 GCF_000260355.1 Condylura cristata
GAAGTGGCTGTGTTCTTACAATACATCCTTCTGGGACATCCTTCACAAGTTTTCCCAATGCCTTGCTAGAGGGAGGGTGCATCTGCAAGGTGGGATCTCCTATCCTGCCCAGGTAACTAGTTTGCAAAGGGAGAGGAGACATTAGCGAGGACAGAGGTGAGGACAGAACACCACACCACATCCACGACTGGCTAATTAATCTTTTCTTGTGTTTGTTTTCTAAGATAAGGAATATGTCACTCAAACTCATTACAGAAATGGAACATCTATCTATAACAAAGCTTGATGTTTTAAACGTAGGTCAGTAATTGTATGTGTACATGCTCCTACAGATTGATCAGACCACAACTTTTCAATATTTAAGAAAGCTGTAAAAGCAGCACTTTTGTGACAATAACTTTGGAGTTCCTTTCCTCTTCCCTCACCCGCCTCCTTTAAAAGAATCTCATAATCTTCCGCAAGGTAAGTTGTGCCCTCACAAGCCTCAGAAAGCCCTCCTTTCTCTATGTTCTCACTCACATACCACATACCAGCAAACAAAGGTAGACTTGGCATACATCAAGTTAAATATGTGGTGCAGGTGGGCCCAGGCCTCATCAATGGCTGAAGTGGTGCCCAGCATGCACTCAGCTCACTACTTTGACCAGGTCTCTACCAGATACACCTTGGGAGGCTGTTAATCAATGTCAACTTCAAAACCAGTAGGGCACCAATCCACAAACTGGATGGATGGTACATCTTGTTCCTGATGGTGGCAATGGCAGCACTGACATCTCTGGGAACCACACCACCACAGTGCAACAGACAGCAACTCACATATTTACCATGTTAAAAGTCACACTTCATCATTTGGCTGGCTCAAAGCACACACTGGTGATCCCTGCATCAGGAAGCTGTTCACAGTAGGCTTTCTCAGCAGAGATGAGAAGGCATTTGTGGTCAGAGGCAAGATGAGGAGATAGGCCACCAGGCACTCTGTCAGATCAACATTAAGAGATTCATTAAATCTGAGATAAGCAGTGATAGAGGACACAGTCTGGCTGGTAAGGCAGTTAAAGTGAGTATAGGTTGGACACAACACTGAGGTTCCAATGGAAGATGTCATGGAGGGCCTCATTGTCTACCATGAACAATGAATCAGAGTTCTCCAGAGAGGTGTGGGTGGATTTGGAAGGATCAACTACCGCTGTGGAAATATTGGGGAGGGGGTGGGGGGAATGGAGGATACCAGCTTGGACTTCTTGACATAATCAATAAGGAGATGTTCCATCCACAGAGGTGTGAGCACTGAACAGTTCTCTCACCAAAGGTGTGGAAAACCAAAATGCCCTGAAGACCTGTGCCCTGGACAGCCAATTCCCAAATTCAGCCCAAGACAAGGCCAATGAGCTCTTTGTCACTCATATGGCTATAACAGCATCTGGCCTGTGACAAACTGTTCAGGGTAGAAGAACTGGCAGTAGGTGCCAGTGAGAGCTTTCACGAATGACCACAGGTTACAGATCTACAAAACTACCCTGGGCACATGCTTGCCAGAGCCTGAATCAGGGAAGGAGTCATCACCTCCCCTAGTGGGCTTGTTCCTGGGCATCAGGCTGTCAGGCTGGATGCCATGCTTCAGACAGCAGAGCTCCCAGCAGGCATACTGATCTGGAGAGGGATGCACTCAAACATGGCTGCTGTTTCATAGCTGGAGCAGATGGCAGAGAGGAGATGAGAAGTCGCTGCTTCTTAGAGCTTGACTCTTAAGCAGTCGATGTAAGAGAACCTAGTTTGTTTGTTTTTTTAATTAAATGCAAATATTCTTTCTATCATTGTCTTCTTTGAACCAGCTGAGAGATCTGATTAGTACATGAAGGTGATGGCTTCTCCTGAGGTCCCAGGTGATGGCCTTCTCCTGAGGTCCCAGGGCTAAAACCTGTGGACAGGCATACCAGGTAAGCACTCAGGTGAGTATAATAGGAATACATTGCTGTACTCATGTGTCAACCAATCAAGATGGACATAAGGCTCTGTTCCATGAAAACAGCAATTGGAAAGACCTGCTATTCCACTCTTGTGGCTATTAAGCAGTGGGAATGTTTACTTTTAGGCATGTATTATTTACTAAATGAGGAAATATTTATGACCCTAGTCATTCTATCACCCCAATAACTTCTATAAAAGATGTAAACATACATATTCTATAAAAGCTACCTAAGCCTTTTGGCTTGTGGGCCATATTTAATGATGCCTTCTGATATAGCTGGATACAAGCTCTGCCTGCCTGATGAACATTTAATAAAGAGCAGCTTCTAATCTCTCTACTAAAGCTATCTTTTAGGGAAATCATGTACATATAGTATAGCTGTAAACTGTCAAACAATCTCATCCCAAACTCATATTATTAAAAGTTGCTGTGCTGATTATGATAACCATATGAAGCGGATAATCCTTAATCATATCCTGAATCTAATAAATAGCTGTGAAGTGAAGAACACTTTGGGGACAAGTGGCCCTGGTAAAACTACAGTGTTGAGAGAGGTCCTGGGTGTCATAATGCACTGTGGTTTGGAGGTAGGTGGTGAAGATGAAGGGTGAGCATTGCAGAGACTGGTTAAAAGTGCTCATTCTTTCAAATTTTCTAAACAAAGAGTGGTGCATTAAAGAGAAAAGGAGAAAAAAAGAAAGCCACCCTGGTGTTTGTCATATGAAGGGAAAGGGTGACTACAGTCTTCTACATAGTTTTTCTTAGTAAACAGAACACTTCACAGATCCTACATTTACCATATCTTTGGGGCTGAGAGAATATTGTCCAGTTTTAGGACTATAAAGTGATTCTTCTGAGATGTTTTTGGCACATCAGAACATTTCCAAACCTAGAAGTGTTTAGAAAAGAGGTGCCCTTGGGCACCCAGCAATAATGAACAGACTCTGAGTTTCCACAGTGACTGGCTGGTTCATTGAGCAGGAAGAAAAGCATACTCAGGCTGCCTGTGTCTATTTGAAAAACCACACTCTTCACAGAAAATATAAAAGAAGGAAATAAAAAAAATCAGTGTTTGTGTGTCTAGAGGGCAAAGTTAAGTAGCAAACAGCTGGCATTGGAGAAGAAAGCTAACAAGAGGGGATGGAAGAGTGAGGAGTGTTCCTGTCACCAGAACAGCAAGCCTTCATTGCTTCATTGCTACTCTTTGTCAAGATCAACAAACACTTCATGTGCACAAATTGCTGGAATCCTCACAACCACTTTGTGGAGGCAGAAACTGATCTTACTGAAGAAACCAACTTGGGGAGGTCGAGGCTAAGGCCATACCAATTGTAAAAAGTAGAACTAGAATGTGCAGCCACATGTTTGATTTAAAAAACATTTCAGGCCCTCCCTGGTAGCGCAGGGGGTTAAAGCACTAAGCACTAAGAAGCTAAAGCCACTTCAGCATGAGTTCGATTCCTGGCTCCAGAGGTGCCCACATGGTGCGGCAGACCTCTCCTGACCTGCCTGCTGCTCCCCTCAGCAGTGTACTTCATCGATCTGCCTGTTCTGCTCCCCACTCTGTTTCTGGTGAATCCTCTCACCTCCCCTGCTCCGCTGGCCTATACCCCAGTTCTGTATGCATAAATAAATAGATCTTAAAAACAAAACATGTAAACACCTAATACTGTCTACTCAGTATTATTCCCAGCCCAGCTGGAGTCAGTAATAGGTAGAAAGGATCGTTTACTAATCTCTATACTCTAAGTAATAAAAGCAGTACATAAAGGGAGTACATCTGTAGGAAATCTCTGGAACAAAATAAGTTTGAGTAGAAGATGCTGGGGAAAAGGACCACCTAAAAACACTAATGCATGTAACCCACACCACTATCTGAGGGGCTCACTCTCATTATGGCACAAGACTTATGTGATAAATAACACAGGCGAATAAAAAAAAAAGGCATAGCAGTCAATTTACAGAATCAATCCCAAAGGTATAGGGAAGTTAGGTAGAGCCATAGGGAAAATAGTCCATGACATAAGTTCTAGAAATATCTTTGCAGATTTGTCCCTAGCTAGCAGCAAGGAAAATAACTGGGACTATATCACACTGAAAAGCTTCTGTACAGTGAAAAGAGACAGTAACCAAAACAAAGAGACAATTCATAGCATGGGAGAAAATATTTTCCTACCATATATCTTATAAGAAACTGGTATCAACAAAGAGCTCATACAACTCAACAAAAAGAAAACAAACAATCAAAAGATAGGCAGAAGAGCTAAATAGGCACTTTTCCAAATAGACAGGCAGATGACCACAGGCACCTGAAAAAACGTTCATAATTGTAAGGGGGGAAGGATGTCCTGAATGAACTCTACAGATACAGGTTTCATGGACTCCTCCCCCAATCCAGATACTGGAACTACAAATCCCATCAATACCAAAGAGAAGCACACTGGGGCCTAAGGGTGGTGCTAAGCAGCCAGGTTGGGATATAAAACCAGACATGTGGACTTTGGGGCTCTCTTGGCCTCTTGGCTCATGGCTTGTCTCTGGGCCTCATGGCTGGCAGTTCGTCTCTTGGCTCTTCACCAATTTTCAGCATGCTATTGGCGTTCCAAGTCAGCAGAACTGCTAGGATGCATTAATTAACATCTCTCTCTTTCCCTGAATTATTCATTTCCCTTTCCCTTTGTAAATAAACCTTTTATTAACCTTTTTGTGTGTGCAGTTGAATCTTAAGGGCATGGGTGAGGACCCAGTCAGGCTACCCAATTGGGTTGCCATGAAACATTATCACTTATCAGGAAAATGCAAATCAAAACAATGAGATACCACCTCACACCAGCAAGAATGGTCCATATAAGAAAGGTCAGAAATAGTGCTTCCAAGGGTGTAGGAAGGAACCCTCTTCCCTGTTGGTGGGAATGTAGACAGATCCAGCACCTAAGGAGAACTGCGTGGAGGTTCCTCAGAAGACTAAAATGGATTGCCACATAATCCAGCAGTTCCACTCCTAAGTATCTACCCAAAGAACACAAAACACTGATTGAAGAAGAACCTGTGCTCCTTTGCTTCTAGGCCTATTTACAATAGCCAAGATATGGAAACAACTCTAAAACAGATGAGTAGGTCAAGATATGGTATGTACACACACACACACACACACACATAATAGACTACTACTCAGAGATCAAAAGATAAACTTGTGCCATTTACAGCAACATGGATGGAGCTGGGATTATACTCAGTGAAATAAGCCAGAAGTAGAAAGATAACTATCAGTTGATGTCATTTATATGTGGAATATAGAGAAACCAAAGCGTCAAACTATTTAAGCAAACTTTGAAAATTAGCCATATACCTGAGACATCCAAGAGGGGAGGGGATAAGGGAGTGGGAAGGTCCTGATGGGACAAGGGAAAGAGCACAATATACTAAGCACAAAGCACTATGGGTGCTTTGGTGGTGGCAAACAACAATGACCATGCCTAAGGGGAGAAATGCTATAGTGTCAAAATATTAACGGTACTTCATTAATTAAAAATTAAGAAAAGAGTGCAAAAAACTGTAATGGATGAGCATTATCAGTTTTTATCATAATATATTATCAGGCTCACAAAATAAAGCTTCAAATTGTCAGGACTAAATTGTTGAAATTTATCACCTAGGACACTTCATCTGTAGGTAAACTTTCAGTGGTTCTTCCATTTGTACATGAGCTCTACCTGAGAAGCTTTTCAAAACCTGATGCCCAGATGAAATAAATCGGTATTTCTGAGGATGGGTGTATTTTTCTTTAAGTCCCCTGAGAAATTCCACCATGTAGCCCATGTGTTAAATTGCTTTCTAGTCCAATGTTCAATGAATAGGCAAGCTTGAGTTTTGTTTTTCAAAGGAACAATTGCAATTGTCTAACAGAACATCAACCAACAATATTCATCACCTTGATTCCTTCTGATACACTAAAAAATTTGTTTTTAAAGATACTGGTGGTCGGGCCCTCCCTGGTGGCGCAGCGGGTTAAAGCACAGCACTAAGAAGATTAAGCCACTTCCTCATGAGTTCGATACCCGCCTGCCCCAGAGGAGATCCACATGGCGAGGCAGACCTCTCCTGACCCGCCCGCTGCTCCCCTCAGCAGTGTATTCTTCGATCTGCCTGTTCTGCTCCCCACTCTGTCTCTGGTGAATCCTCTCACCCTCCGCAACTCTGGCCTGTACCCCAGTTCTGTACGAATGAATAAATAAATAAATCTAAAAAAAAAAAAAAAGATACTGGTGGTCTTCACCAGTTTGAAAACAAGGGATTAAATAACTGCATTTTGTAACATTTTGGTGTTTCATATAAGCATAAATTTAAAAAACTATGTACAATGAGGTAAAAAAAAAAAAAAACCTAATTGTAATATGGTTGAATTTAACGATAATTTGAGAGGGCAGATTTGAGTCCTCCAATGGAGTTTTCAAGATTATGAAACTTTTTTAAAAGATATATTTATGTATAAAAGAACTGGGGTACAGGCTAGAGGTATGGGCAGTGAGAGGATTCACCAGTGACAGAGAGGGGAGCAGAACAAGCAGATGTACTGAAATACACTGCTGAGGAGAGCCAGTCGACAGGCCAGGAGAGGTCTGCCGAGCCATGGGTCATCTCCCAGGCTGGAAGGGATCAAACACATGTTGCAGTGGCTTTGGACAGCTCCATAGTGCTTTTATCCATTGTGCCACCAGGGAGGATCCAAGTCTATTTTCACACATTAAGCAACTTTAACCCCCAAATAAGTGTATGCTAACTTTTGTCACTATCACCATAGCGAGAAAATACTCCATGACATAGTACTTTCATTCCATTTCCCTTCTGTGAAATGGAAACAATACTAGTAGTCCTGAGAAGACTACCATGGTGCTGGAGTTAGAGCACCAAGCAAGGGTCTGGTTCACTGGAAGGCATAGTGAGTGCTAACTTTGGTTGACAACACTGTATGATATAAGGGAATTGGGTTTACATTCTGTCAGATGTATGCTACCACATCACAACCACCACTGACGCCCCCCAATCCTTCACCAGTCTATCATGTTCCCTTCCATTTGGTGCCAGCGCCTACTCCCTGCCACTCTCTGGTAGTCTCAATTCTAGTCTTAGTTCTAGTTTTGTTGTGGTTGTTTTTTCTGTTCTTTTGTTTTTATTCTATATTACACAAGCAGAATCTGCATGGAGTTTTGTAGTTCAATGGTTTGGTAGAACAGTGGCTTTCAATGGGTAGGGGAAATTATTGGTTGTCACAAGAACATCTTAGAGGGTAGAAGCAAGGGATGCCATTAAGCACCTATAAAACACAGAGCAATCCCATTCCTCCCCCACCTCCAACTGTCAGTAATGCCGAGGTTGAGAAGCCCTGCCTTACCTGGAGGAATCCACAGCATCAGAGACAGATTCAGCCTCTTACATCGATTCAGGTAAGTTGGGTGCTGAGAAACCATTACGCTTGGGGTAAACAACACAGTGCAGACCCTTGGGTGGTTAGACCAGATTTTTGCCTACTCTAAAAGGTACCATCCAGCCCCCTGACCTTAAACAGGTGAACAATTTTTAAAGGGTTTATGAGAAAACAAACCACTAGAGAGTAGAAAAGTGAGTAAATACACACATGCTTGTGTATTTACAAAACACATGCACAGACTGACTCACAAAGTGGTCTTGACTGGTTGTCTTTTAGGAAATATCCACGGCTAGGTAGGTCACTACAGCTGAAGTTACTGCATGGCTTTTCAGAAAGTAACTTTAACGCTCTTTAGTTCCTTTGTGGAGAGGCAAATCACGAATGTTTCTGATACAAAATCAAAGGCAATAATAACTAAGAGATTTTACTCAAGAAAGTAAATTAATCATTGCATACAGGAATAAAGCCCATGATTAACTGAACTCAAGGCTCAACTATTATCACTTACTAAAATAACTATTTTTGGAACTATTGACACAAAATAACAAAGTAATACAAAATCCAATCCTTTGTTAAATAGCATTTATCTAAACAGGTTCACAGCCTTGATTCTAGATGATTACTGGGTACATATCACCCATATGTGAACCAGTGATAGGGACATATTACAGTAGCCAACATAAAACTGGCTTTCCTATAAACAAAAATGCAATTCTGAGATTTGCCAACTATAGTCAAATGAAACATTTCTAAAAATAATGGTTCATCTTTACAAAAAAGTGATGCCTTAGAAAATTTCTGACCTTTAAATTAAAGTAGCTGATTTATGCTGGGCTGATATCCCCAGGGTCATCAGGTTCTCGAGGTAAAAGCAAAAAAAAAAAAAAAAAGCTTTCCTATTTATGTTCAAAAATATTTTTCAAAAAGAAAAAAAGCTTCCTATTGTTAGCAGAAAACTAATCTATCTTCACTTCTCAGTGGTAAATGTATAAGCCCTCAGAGTCTCTATTAGTGTGCATTAAGAGAATGTTATGAAAAACCATTTAAAACCCTAAGAGATTAGGTAATACACAAATACATAAAGATGTTAAGACACAAAGTGGGAAAATGTTTCATGTGACAAATAGTTGAAACTTATTAAGGTTTTACATAAAATCCACAAATATAATGAGTGAATTAAATATTCATGAAATACAAATAGGTACATTTTAAATGTTGAAGTACACACCAGATGTGCAAATGAAGACAAGTTACTTAACATAGAATTACTAGAATGAGGGCTTTAACATTTGAGTAACATGAGTTCCCTGGGTTTGTTTTAAACAATTCTGATACTTCTATGTGATCTTTATAAATTATTGAGCCCAGGGATCATTCTAAGGGTTAAAGTAGTAACTCTATAGGAGGTATATCGTACACAGTAACTAAATAGTAGCTAATACTAATAGACTAGAGGTATTTGGTACACAGTAACTAAATAGCAGCTGCTATAATAGACTGGCAACTGTTAAAAGATTAAACCTCCCTACCTGAGAGAACACTGGGCTTGGCTAAGGAGTGTAACCTAGTTGTACCTCAATCCCCAGCAGGACATCTATCCTGTGTGAGAGTGAATGTCTTCTCCCACCCCCACCACCAATACATCCAATTTTGTCCTTACTTAGAAAAAAAAAAAAAAAAAAAAAAGACTAGATTCACAGTTGCATTATTCCTAATAGCAACACCTAAATCCACAAATACTGGGATTGGTTACGATATTTTTGCCTGGCTTTATAATGGAAGTCTGTAATTACAGTATTAGTAGTTAAGTTATAACACCTTGACCTCATTAAGTTGCCTGGTACACAGTTTTTAAACACCTACTTACACAACATTTTACCTTACAGACAACTACCATGAGAAAAAAGCTTGAAGGATACACAATGGCTATTTTTTCTGTGTGATAGATTAAAAATTATATTCTACCTTATACTTTTAAAAAAAATTTAATGTAATAAATGGCACAGTGGGTTAAAGTGCAGCACTGTGACCCTGTCTGCAACCACTGCAATGTGAGTTCTATCTCCAGCTAGGGCGGTGACCCATATGGCACGGCAGATCTCTCCTGTTCTGTCCAATGCTCCCCTCAGCAGTGTATTTCAGTCAATCCTCCTGTTCTACTCTCCACTCTGTCTCTGGTCAATCGTCTCACCCCTCAACACCTCTAACACCCCAGTTCTAGTACATATAAATAAATAGATATTTAAAAAAAAATTAATGTAATAAGTATATGCTACTTTTCTATCAGGGTAAAATAATTTTCATTTATAAAAGAGGTAACAGGGCCTCCTTGGTGGTGTAGGAGTTAAGTCTTAGCACAATGAAGCTATCACCAGCCACTTTGTAAGATATTAATCCCTATTCAGGGAGTGACCCACATGACCCAGCAGAAGTCTCCTGTCTTGCTTGCTGCTCCCCTCAGCAGTGAATTTTAGTAGATCTGCCTTTCTGCTAACCTACTCTCTGGGGAGCACTAACTCCGCCTTATCCCTCACACACACCTCTGGCCTATAACCCAGGCCTACACCCCAATTCTTTTATGCATAAATGAATAAATCCTTTTTTTTTTTTAACAAGAGAACATATAAGGAACAACAAAAAGGTAAAATTGAATTTGCACACAAAAGTAACTTTATTTCTCCTACAATGATTCATACCACTCTCCCCAATTCCATTTTTAAGTCAATAACAAAACCATTTAGAAATGACACCATAAGATGAACTTTATTTTAAAGCTCATAAAAGGTTTCACAATATCAGTTACAAACAGAATCAACATTTCTCCCATTTTACACCTTCACATGACAATGTACTGTATAACCAGAGATATATTTTAAAGTTTTTGTTCTGCATGCTGCTAACACATTTCACTAGCTTTTGCTTTACTCATCAGATTTTTAGTAATATCAAAGCAAAAAGTCATATTCTATTAGACAGAATTAATTTTAGAAAGCCCTTATGAAATTAGACTTAGTCTTGTTTATAAACACCCACACCCACACACATGCTGAAACACAGAGAGCAAAATGCAAGAAAACTACCTTGGCAGGAACAAATGCTTAAAGATTTTAATCACAGCCCTCTTGAACAAGCAGTACAGCTTATGTTTTCCAAAAGACAAAAGTCAATTTCATCCCCAGTGAAACAAATGGTAATACTGCACAGAAGCTTAGTATGAATTCACAATTCCACAGGAATCTGAAAGTTACCAAGGCAATTTTCCCTTTTAGGTAATAAAGACTACAGATTTAAGCTTTTTCTTTTTCCATATAATACACAAGTTTTCTAAACATCCTTAAAAAAGAAAATATAAATAGTTTCAGTATGTTATGTAGAATCACATACTATGGCAAAAATATTTTATTAATTGAAGGACTAACCAACCCAATTTGATGTCATCTAGTCCAAGTCCATATTAATGGAACTCTTCTCGTTAGGGTAACATTCACCATTCTGATGTGAAGGTTCAGCACCGAAATTACTTTTGCCGTCTACATCATCTTCCTTCTTATCAGTATTTGGGCCATTCGGAGTTCTTTCCAGCTTGGGTGATTCGATTTTTGGTTTGGGTTGTGTTACAACAGGTTCACAAGTGTTAATCAACTCCTAATAAAACAAAACTAGTAGTCAGATTCATACAGTTCATTTCAGCTGTTTTCCTATGCACCCAAACCAATTATTTTTCCACAAACTGCTATATACAGATAAAGATGTCCAAGATCTTCTCATTACACTTGTCTAAAACTAGAGCTAACAGCCTGACAAAGTGAATATCTTATAATAAGTCAGGTACTGGTAAGCTAATCACTTACATATTACCTCATTTAATCCTCACAACATTGAAAGGTACCAATCATGATCCCACACATATGGAAGAGTGAGATGGTTCAGAGAGGTTGTGTGACTTACCTCAAACAGAAACACTAGTGAGAAATGAGCTGAAATTCAAGCTATATCCCACATCTTCAAAAGCACCCATTTCTACTCTTTCAAACAGAAAGCAGTTCCTCCTGTGTCTCCAAGAAAAAGTGGTAATAAACACCAGCCAGTATCACTCACCTTTATTTTTGCTTTTATTTCCTGAGCACGTACCACTGGGTCCTGATCAAGACTCTTTTTAGCCTGAGCATTTATGACATTACTCATCCACTCCTTAACTTCATTAACAGACTTCTCAACCTTTTTCATTTCAGACTCGTCAATATGGTTATATTGCTCCTCCTGAATGGATAAAGCAGGACTTTATTATAAAATTAAGTATTAAAGAATAATATCTAATTGCACCCAATTTTCCATAAAGCTCGTATCTTTATCTCATTTCAAATAACAGAGTTTCTCATTTAAGAATGTTTGTTTACAATGAAAAGTTTCAACTTAAATATTAGTTTATTAAAATCTACGGTAACTTCCTCATAGGTAGAAAAAGACTGACCTCTCTGAAGTAAGCTGCTATCTTGGCATAGTGCTGCATCCTTATTCCTAGTTCTTCAAGCATTTTTGGCCGTTCCTCAGCTTCCTGAAACCGAATTTCAACCGGAGTGCCAATTTTCTAAAACAAAATAAAATTTGAACTGTTTATTAAAATTATAGTCTAAGTCAACAAATACTACTTTCTATAGAGAGAAGGACCGACCATCAACTCTTCCAACTTGTCAAGATAGGCTTGCTTAGCTTGGTCTTCTCCTTCTTCATAAAGCCAATTTTCAGTATCTGTGAGCAGTCTCAAAAAATTTTGATGATCCTACATGTACAATTTGAAAATCAGTATCAGTGGCAGTCTTACTTTGAAAGTTTCACAACAAAACAATTTTCCTTTTAAGTATTAAACACTAAGTGGTTAGTCTTATTTCTAGGAAGGCTCTCTGATTAGCTGGATTCTCTTCACAAAAAATATCAAGAAGTAATAAATACTCTGCTATCAGCTGCACACAATATTTTACTAGGAAGTCAAATTATATTCTGTGTCTCCTCGAACTTGTACATAGGGACATTTGAAAATTTCTGCTGAGCTGCTCTGACTCCCCTACAACTCCAGTTTTGACACTCTATACATTGAAATGTGTTGATAAGTAGCAATTTCTTTCCCATTTCCCAAAACAACTAGATCTTAGTAACTTTTTATTCACTTCCAACATTGTCAAAAATTGAAAGGGAAACTAAGTAGCTGACAATTTCAATCCCTGAACAAGTGAAAAAATAATTCCTAATCAATTTATATAATTTCTACCCTAGCCTTGTTAAGGTCATCTCTACTTCAGAATCCCAATCAAAAGAAACCCCAGGAAATGTTAGGGCAGAGTCAAGAACTGAGCCATATTAAAAGATAGCCCATTGGCCCTCCCTGGTGGCGCAGCGGGTTAAAGCACAGCACTGAGAATCTAAAGCCGCTTCCGCATGAGTTCAATTCCCGCCTGCCCTGGAGGTGACCACATGGTGTGGCAGACCTCTCCTGACCCGCCTGCTGCTCCCCTCAGCAGTGTACTTCATCGATCTGCCTGTTCTGTTCCCCACTCTGTCTCTGGTGAACCCTCTCACCGCCCCTGAGCCTCTGGCCTGTACCCCAGTTCTGTATGTACAAATAAATAAATTAAAAAAAAATATATAGCCCATGGATCTTTGGTCTAAAATAGACTATTAAGTTTAAACTAATTTAATTCCAGAATTAATCCTTATGGCATTCTAAATTTCTATCCAGTCATTTCCCCCCCAAGTCCCATCTTTCACAGCTGTGCTTCTGTGACTTACAGAGCCACACTGACTCAAGAGCTTAGGACAGGTCTAAGGAGAAAAGTGTCTGAAAAACTCTGCAACAACTAGATGAGCAAGTCTTATGGGATAACGTAATGACAGAGTGCAACCAAGGGACCAGAGTTACGAAAGTCTGAGTTATTTTAAACAGGGATTTTCTCTTATCTTTCTCACTCCCATAACTGGTGTCATAAAATGGATGCTAAGAACTAAATGTCATTAGGATAAGCTAGAATAGAATAAAACTGCACATCACTAGTGATCCTCTCTCCGTGACTTTGCTTATATGACTTTTCCCCCAAGTTGTTGTTTTCAAAAAGTTCACGTTACATACACTAGAAGTTTAAATATCAAACTGATATTAACACTTTACATGAGATTATCTTAATAAAAAAGTTCTAAACACACCTGTTCACATATAAATTTTTCATATGGTCCAGATAGCTTGTCCCTGAACTCATACACATATTCCTCTACTGCATTTTTGGCATCGTTTCTTTCCTTTTCCAATTTATCCTGCATTATCATCTTACCCTGTGAGGAAAAAGAAAAGGTTAGTTCTAGTCTTCTATTATCTGTACCTAAATTTTATCTATTTAGACTCTGGTGTTAACCAAATCAACAATTAAACCAAAAAGTGCTAGTATAGTGTTACTAATTATAGCTTACACATCATAAATTCTTTCAACATCCCCACAAAGTTCATCATTTTCAATAGACAGATTAGGTTGCATTTTAAAAATATTAACAATTACTTACTTTTCACATTTCAGGTTTAATACTAGGGGGGGAAAATCAATCTATTGCTTTAAGATAATTTTGTTGTATGTACGCTATATATATATATTGTGTGTGTGTGTGTAGCTATCTCCTACCAGGATTAATATTAGTCACTGTGTAATGCTCAAAATAATACTACTTTGCCATCCTATTTTAAATCAAGGACAGTAAAGCTACTTATAGTATATATATCCACTACTTATCAAATACAAATGAATGAAGTATATTATTGCTAAGTATCTAAATATAATGTTTCCAGCTCAGTGAAGGAAAAATGAATCTGAATTGATGCACTAATCTAAACTGCAAAAAAGTACAATATATTTTAATAGAACATTTGGTGTAGTTTGAGACACCACATGGCTTGTGCGCTGAGCGCTGCGTGAGGATATCCTGCGTCCAATCTCTTCCCAAGAACTTGGGCAATCGATATATCGAGCAGAAATTATCTATGGCATAGCTCTCTCTTAATAAAGATGCAAAAATAGCAACAGAACTTGTTGAAAGAAAATACTGAGTAGTTTGCTTCATCTGATCCTGAAAACTTATCTAACTTTTGGGATACAAGAAGAAATTACTGTTATTTATTAAAAATACAGGTAAAAGACCAAACAACATATTCCAAAATATGTATCACTTAAGTACTTACCTCTGTTTCAATATACATGTTAAGAAGGTCTTTTCCTAACTGCCAGACCAAGTTGGCTTCAATAGGCAGTTCAACATTCACCACCTTTATTTTGGGTTTTTTAGCTTCTGGAGGTTGGTCGACTTTCTTTTCATTTCCCTTGGGGAGAAGAGTAAAGAAAAATTGAGAGAAATTTTTAAATAATCCTTGAAAAATAGAAACATTTCTTATTATTATACTTAGGAATGACTTACACAGAAGTACAACTCTAAAGCTGAAAAACTCTAGAAGGTCACCTAATTCCCATAAGCTCATTTTAAATCAAGGATGCAATTACACTTAAACATGCCATACTTTCCGCCACCAGGGTATACTTTTTTCTTTTCATATTAAACTTAAATTTCATCTATTCTGCTAAAACTTTTTTCACAAGACTTCACTTTCTCATCCCTTTTACTTATGTTTGTAACTCCAAAGCATTAAAAATATCACTACCATATCATTAAATTATAATCTAGAATATAACAGTAACCAGACTCTGACCAATGCTAAATACATTAAGATGAACTCTAAGCTGATTATATATATACACATATATAATACATGAATTCTAAACTGTTGTTATACATTTTGAACCTCTACAGCCCCTTTATACCTTCTTTGATTGCATTAGCACTGCACTGATAAGTAACTTTTAAAAATTTCCCACTGAATTTAGAGTACGCGCACACGCACACAGAAATCCTTACTCCAACTGTCTTTGAGTTATATCATTCCTCCTAATGATATAATTAACTATATAAGATAAAAAGAAATGAGTTTTAAAATAGTTAATAAAACTACACAGCAAATATTGCTTCCTTGTATGTTTCTCAAAGTCTGTAAAGTAAAAGGCTAAAGAAGTATTTCCTATAGCCTCTAAAGCCTCTATTTTTTTTAAGTCTTTCTTATGTACTTCCATTCCCATTGGTTCCTATTAGCACAAATGACACAAAACAGATTAGATATAACCAAAGAGTATACATGTACCCTAACTGGCCGAGTTGGTAAAATAGGAAGACTAGTCGACGAGGTATAAGTACTGCCACTAGATAATTCAGGGGTGCTATTAAAAAATCTAGTCACTTTACAGAAGAAATTGGCACTTGAAATTAGTATTATTAATTTTAGTCAATTACACATTGATGGGACTGGAGCACATGTTTTCCAGACTCCTATTCAGTGTTCCTCACAAAATTACATGTCTATGACATGCAATAAGCTGTATCACTGGTAATGACCTAGTCAATCAGACTTCTGCCCCTAGGTTTTCTTCTTGCTAGTACACTAGTGTACATGAGAACTCTCTGTTATATTGGGTATAATTTGGAACACAAACCATAGCAAAGAAAAATGAGTCACATGACACCTACACCATGTAAAACACAGAGGAGTGCAACAGATATTTGGAAAACAAATGGATGACAGTCTATGCATGATAGTGAGGATAAGACTATCTGGCAGTACAACGTTCAACAATTATTGGCAATGTCTACATATCACAAGAGTACGTGATATAGTATGAGTGAAGAATTCTCCAAGGGGGTGCATGATAATGTTCCAAAGATCTTGACATTAGTGGTTCCTCTTACAAATAAAATCATGAAATGCTAGCCAACATCATGTTCTAGAAAGAAATTGAAAGTTAATTGATGCGCAATACTAAGAGAAGGGGAATAATACTGAAATTAAAAAGTTACTATAACACAGAAAGTCAACGCTCCTTTACCATATAAACTCTTAACCAGGAGAAAAAGAGGATTTCTGGAATCTAATGAGGTCCTATAAGCCTCTATTAGAACTCCCACAGGATCAATCAGAACATGGGGAGATTAAAAACTAGAAACTTACACCAAGTATAAAATGTATTTTGACCCCAATGAACAATTCTCCAATTTGTCTGAGGGAAGTAAATTGTATCTTCAGAATGTGAGAGAAAACGAAACTACTGAGAGGTTAATAATTTACATGCACCTTGCACAGAGAATGAAGTTCTGCAAAGCATTCAATGATCTAGAGTAGCAATGGAAACTTCCCAATATTCACCTGACCATGAATTTTAAAGATTTGATTAGAAGCTGTCATTTTTTTGGAAGCACAATGCAACTATTTAATTTAGCTTCTAATATATACTATTGCCCTAATTACGCCAGATCACTATTATAAATTTATTTAAATTTGACAGGAGATTTGAGGGAGAAGAGTTTACTAGACTCCTACAGCCCATGTATTTATGATCAGACTAATTTCAAGGGAAAAGGAATTATACAGCACTGGGATGTCTCCATTGGTGACCCTGGTATTAGCAGATACCTCTTTATACTAGAGAAGACAAATGCTATGCATTCGTCTCTGGTTGTTTGGAGAAGCAGTTAATCAAGAGAAGCTTGCAGGTCTAAAACAGGATACTCAATTCCCTTATTGAGCTGAAATAATTCTAATTGTTTTTTTGTTGAAAACACAGAAAATTGACAGAAAAAAATTCTACACAGAATAAGTAATTTGGTGCTTGCTCTTGAAACTGCAGATTTAATATCATTAATGATTACATGTTGCAACATTGTCTAATGGAATGAACTAGAAGAGTCACTCACTTTGTCAGCATCTGGGATTTTGTTTTCTTCTGAGGTAAGTTCAGGTGAAGGGGGAGACTGTGAGGTTTGTTGACCATCAGTTTGTACCTGGGGCTGTGTTCCAGCTTCACTGTTCTCTTGCTGGATATTTTTCTGAAATGAAAGCCCAGGCACAAAGGATGTAGAAAGCAGGTGTACTTGTATAAATTTAAAAGGTTATCGGGCACCAAAGACAGTACACGCAATTCCTGAAGTCTTAGTTAAGTGGGGGGAAAAGATAATGGATAAAAGCAAATTGAACACAAAATATTTTTTTGACTTCTTAGAAATGTTAAACCTGTAAGAAAGTCTTTGAATGACAGTAGTTAATATCGTTTAAAAACACATATGCATTTTGATTGTGATGACAATCAAGGAGTCTCCTTTAAGAAATCTTCACTTAGACTTGTATAGAAATTAACTCTCAGAAGCACAAGAAGTAAGTTTACACCATTGTCTCCCCAAAGCAAACTTCCAAGACTTAATCTCACCAGCAACCATCATACATCTTGACATATAGTCATTTCAATGAATTGAACAGTTACATGAAATAGTCAACTATCAATTATTCAGGGGCTCATCATTTCAGCTAATGAGATATGTAAGATCCCCTTGTCCTCTGTTCTTACTTTATGTGTGATCCGGGTGTTTTATCTCAAAAGATCTCAGAATAATGAATATATGCTACATGTTAGTAAAGCTTAATTCCCAAAGAGTCAGTGCTTACTATGATCTGTGGAGAAACCTACATCATTCTAATTTACTACTTTCTGTCTACCCTAAAGTCTCTCACAATTTCCTTTCAGACCTTTCAAAATACTAAAGCAGGTACTATAGTATTAAGTAGCAAAGCATTCCTGGTATGTGTCTGTAGATGCAGATGGATGGGTATCTTTACATCTCCATAGATAATTAAAGATTGATACAACAGGGATTATTAGATTATTAATATATGTAGTCAGGTGACCAAGTATTTGGCAGTAGTCACTTAGCTCATTATATTGAAATTTTCTAGCTGAGAACAAAACTGAAGCTCAAGATACTAATAGTTTTTAAATGCCTTAAGAATGATAACTGAAAACAGAGCTTTCAGAGCACAGGATACCAGACTTTTCACATCTTAACTAAAACAGTATATACCACTTGCCTCTTCATTTATGCTATATCTGATTATTACCTAAAGGCAAACTATAATAGCTGACATATTATAAAACTTCTTAAAATCCTTCTGCTAATCATGTACAACCAGCACTCGTGTCTAAAAAACATAAACAGTAGTAATTCTCTCTACATAGATGCTTCTTTTAATTCCTCCCACAGTAAAGGCAAGACATGTAAACAAAACTAAAATACCAAAGCCAATTTTGTCATATAATTAAATTTAAAAATCAGTTTTAATATTTGGCATATATATTTCACCACATAATTCTTTAAGTTTTTTTTCCATGTCGTTTTTTAAAAAATCAATCTACCATTTCACTTCTCAAAATGCCCTCGATGTATTTTAAAAAGACAATTCAAAGTTTAATCAAGCAAATGTCATATGCCAATTCAAATTAAGCTCTACAGAATTTAGTCACAATTCACCAAATCCCAGGCTATGCATTGCCAATTCCTACCAATCATTATTATCACCCAAAATTCAAATCAAAATGAAGAAAAACATTTTGTTAAACTTTGTCTGCCATTCTTCTATAGTTAAGAATTAAGTCAACTACATATCCAAATTCAAAGGCTGAACCACAAACTTACATCAGAGTCTGGGTTTTCTGGTAGTCTCTCATTCTGACATTCCATGTCTGCTTCAACAGAAGACAATTCATTCTCCTCAGTTGGCACTTTCTCCACCATAGATGCTGTAGAGATGGTGAAAATGCCATGGGTGTTGACTCGCACTTTGACTTTCACTTTAGATTTTTCTCCATCTTTCTGCGCAGAAACATTCTGAACTATGAAGCGACCTAGGGGGTAAAAAATTTGAAAATTTTAGAGCTGAATCTAAATCTCTGTTAAGGAAAATACAAAGGCTAAGAACGCTTGAAAGTACTGTTATTCCAAAATCTCCCCATTTTCTCTATTCCAACTGAATTAGATTTAAGTCCCAAATGTACACTACAAATATAACCTCTTAAAAAATACTTTTAAGTGTATAATATATTTAAAATACTTGACATTAGTCTTAATGTGCTATAAAAACCTTCCAAGACAAGGGCACTCTTGTGGCTTTTTCATTTAACAATTATGACACAAACACTGTATGTAACATACATGTATGTAAGCAATTTCCCTTTCTTCCTCCTGTTTCCCCAGATGGGTCAACATAAACCAGATGTAAAAATCTGTTAGCAAGAATTACAGAAAGCAGATGATATCAAGTACTTGTGGTATTTTAATCCTGCAGATCTTTCAGGAAATAATATTTTGATAACTTAATAGCGAAAACTGTTTAGAAAACTTTTTAGATAGAAAGGGTAAGCCAAATTCTGTATCAAAATCTGAAATTATTAAGTGCAGTTTCAAGAGCATTACTGAGTGGTACTTAAGAGTGCAGTCTCTGATCCAGACTATCGGGCTTGAATCCTGGCCCTGTGACTTGCTGCAAATTACTTAACCTATTCATGCATGCTTATGTGGGTTGTTAGTAATACAAACTATGAAAACTAACGCTTAGTTTTAGTTTATCTCCTCCAATAGTATTGTTATTCAGAGATCATTAAGCCAAAAGTAAGTACTTTGAATCTATTATCTACAAAGCAGTATGTCATATTTAATGCTTTATGTTTAAGGTGCTGTCTACACAAATCCATAGGCAATTAGACTTAATTGTCGTATCAGTGAAAGATGTTGGAACCGACTTTAATTAGTTGTAAAAATCATTAGTTCAGGAAATTATTACCATAAGAACCAATTTAAAAACCGAAATATATTCTGGGGTATCAAAAAAATACTCACTGGAGAGTTAGATGTAAGTACATTCAAGCACTTCAGTTTCGATGGCGACATGACAAATCTGATGCCATGCTCACTCTACAGCTTGAGTTTTATTCTCTGCACAATGGGGTTAACAATGCATAGAATCCTACCTGTCCAAATTTTAGTCCACAAGCAGGATTTTTCAAACTAATTTCCTGCTAACGAATTTAGAAAATCTGGTTTAAGGTTAAAAAAAAAAAAAACAACAACAAAAACACAACCTCTCTAGGTCAGGACCGTTATTAAAAAGAAAAAAAATCACAACTGATCTAAGTTAGATCCTTTCAGATGAATCCACCATAAACAGGTGTGGGTTGGGGACAAGAGTGATTTATTTAAAAATCTAGCAATACTGGCAAATTTTACCCACAACCTGGAAAACATACAAGAGATTGCCTATAGTTCTCTCACAGATTTTATAGTTACTATAGGTCAAAATAGATGGGCAGTGTCAGGTCTCTCAAAGAATAATGTAGGTACATTATTTAAAGAGGAACTTTAAAAGACTACAATATAAAGGTGTATTTATGAAGTTGTTTCAAAGGTTGTTGAGCCAAGCTTTAAATTCCATTTAAATTGGAAGTTTACAACATTTCACCTGGAAAACAAGTAAATAAGTGATATCCTTAAAATATACCCTAACATCAGAATAGGAAAAACAGTCAGTTGTGTGTTCCTAAGTACATATACTTAGAAATAATGGAACAAGCAGGTCATTTTAACTGTAAAGGCCAGTATATTCATAATAAAGGAGATTTTGTCCATCATTACCATTCTAAATCTAAAACATCTTTACATGAAATTTTGTTTCAATCAATATTGCTAAGAATAAGAAAAATTCCTAAGTTGTACAGTGAGTTTTTGAAGAATAAATAAAAGTAATTGCTTACCTATTTTTGCTTCTGGATATGGAACTCCTTGAGGATCAGAATAGAAAGCTTCTAGCTCAAAAGGTCCCCTTCTGAAGAAGGTAAGAACTTTGGAGAAAGGAGCAGCATGGTTTCGAGAAAAGACTTCATGAACACTAGAGAAAAGGAAAAGACATTCAATATTTCAAGCATTTAAGCTTACTATACAACACAGTTTAAAATCTGTATCAATCCTATCACCATTTATAACACAAAAATGAGAGAACTATTTTGAAGGTTTAGTCGTTGAAAGAAAGATCCCACTTGGGCCAATCAAGCACTCTACTATAAATGTCATTTGTTAGTTTTTAATATAATAGTTCAAGGCTATTTTCTGCTACATACCCTTCAGGATCTTCTGAATCATGATTCCAGACCAGAGATATTGGAAAAGGGACTGCATCTGTGACAGAAAATTCTCTAACTTTAAATGCTGGGGAAAGAATTGCACACTATTAAAAAAGAAAGAAAAAAATCTATCGTGAGTACATGGATATTTCAGTTATCTTTTCATACAAATTCAAAATTGCTTACAGTGTATTATTTAAAGCATAAATGATTTATTCCCCATATATCATGAGAATCACTAGACAAAAACAAGCAATACAATGAATTTTAGGAGCCATTACTAAAGCAAGTTTCCCAAAAGCTTAGGAAAAAAAACGCTAGTCTTGGGTCTCCCTGGTGGTGCAAGGGTTAAAGTCTCAGTCAAGCTACCCCCACCAGCCATTGTGGTCCAGTGTGATCCCTGGCCAGGGAGCTGACAGGCGTGACACAGCAGACTGTTCCTGTCTTGCCTGCTGCTCTCCTCGGCAGTGATTTCAATAGTTCACCTATTCTGCTCCCCATTCTATCTCTAACAAATCTTGTACCTCTGGCCTACACCCCAGTTCCAATAAATCTTAAAAAAAAAACTAGTCTTGGGCCCTCCCTGGTGGCACAGCGGGTTAAAGCACAGCACTGAGAATCTAAAGCTGCTTCCGCATGAGTTCGATTCCCGCCTGCCCCAGAGG
Source organism: Condylura cristata (assembly GCF_000260355.1). Classification (NCBI taxonomy): domain Eukaryota; kingdom Metazoa; phylum Chordata; class Mammalia; order Eulipotyphla; family Talpidae; genus Condylura; species Condylura cristata. Next base: position 43,543,911 of record NW_004567111.1, read on the forward strand.
TGACCACATGCCGCGGCAGACCTCTCCTGACCCTCCCCGCTGCTCCCCTCAGCAGTGTACTTCATCCATCTGCTTGTTCTGTTCCCCACTCTGTCTCTGGTGAAGCCTCTCACCGCCCCTGAGCTTCTGGCCTGCACCCCAGTCCTGTATGCACAAATAAATAAATCTTTAAAAAAAAAACAAAAAACAAAAACTAGTCTTTCCAGAAATGTCCTGTTAGCAATTTCAATGATCAGATGTATCACTTTCAAATGTATAAACATATCCACAAACAGCTCTGCCTATAAAGCTTTTCAGATGTCTAAATAACTGAAAAAAGGTAAAACTTGCAATGTTCATCTTTTGACTAATTTTATGAATGAAGCAGTGGTAAATTCAAATTTGGGGTACACGATATCCAACAGACAGATGGATTTTTGACTAGTCACACAAAAATGACTAAACAGATGTCTATCAATCTCAGATTAGCACAGGAAACAGATGACACTAAAGTTAACTGATAAACATAGGAGCCTTCAAAAGAGAGGTCAAAATAAACTCTACCTCTAAAAAATACTAAGCACTTCTAACTTTTGAGGGAAATTAAGAGTTTAATTAAGGAGACAAACTCTTTTACCCTATATGGAAAAAGTAAAAACAAAAACCCCGTAAATTATGACACATCATAAGACAATGAATTATCAGTAATGATCAGCATCTATACATTCTGACCATTTTTTCAGTTTTAAAGGGCAAATGCCTACCTAGACAAAACTTCAAACGTGAACTTGAAACATCACTTAAAACTAATTAAACTTACTTGACTACTAATGTCCTAAATATAATCTAAGACTTTTTTAAATCAGTAACTGCTAGTGGTGCTTTTGCTGCACCAAATTTCATGCCTCTGAGCTGCCTTCTTATTTGATAGATTAAAATCAATCTAGAGGGGAAAGGCAGCTATATCTTCTAAACCCATCTATTATTCTTTAGCCTATAAACTTTCCCCAAATCAATTGCTTATGACACCAGATTCTAATTCCCTCCTATGTGCCTTGTAACAACTGTTACACCACAAAGTCACTGCCCTGTACAGCTGTGCTTTCTGTGATCCCACAGAATCATACCTGTTGTTGTCTATAGTTTGATAAGCACTGTCTCCGGAAACATCTTTGTCATTCATTGTTCTTTTACATTCCTAGATCTTCCAGATTTGAGTCTTTGATCTCACCCCCCCCCACCCATGGTGTCACAGATTTACCTAAATATAAACCCTTATGATACCTTATCTAGGAAACAGAGGAGTGGGGGTGGGGTGTCTACTACAAGACCCCCAACTTGAATAAATAAAGTAGTGACAATTTAATGAATGAGAATGAAAAAGCAGTACCTGTAGGGCACACCCTCTGGCTACTGCTTCATCTGCATTGAGTGTGGTGCTAATATCCTTTCCAAAGAATTTGGCAATTTTTTCTTTCACTGCTGGAATTCGTGTGGTGCCTCCAACTATTTCAACAGCACTCACATCTTCAGTTGAGAGCCCAATTTGTTCCATCAGTGAACGAAGTGGAATTTCTATCTTTTGCAGGAGTTCAGCACAGAGTTCTTCAAATTGTGCCCTTGGCAAATAAGAAGAACACTTCATAAATGTTTGAAAGTTACCTTAAGGCCAATAACCTAACCTATTATCTTTAAATAAGAAGCCTTATCAATCTAATGTATTTTCTTTTTCAGATACCCTGAATTCCACCTGGGCCAAGTTTAATTGTACTGTCATTTGTAACTTTATAATTTGTAAATGTGTAACATTTTTAAAAATATACAAAACAGCTGCAGAGGAGAAAATTACTGGAATTACTGAAAGAAATAACTTTTATATTAGGATGCCATTTTATACCTAAATGTGCTGTGTGATCCAGTTCTTACTATGTCAATATTTTCATTCACTTCAAAATAACATTCCTGTGAAACATTTTGTAAAAATATTATTCAGTTACTGGCCCCTAAATATTAAAACAGGAAGGTTACTGAAAATACATGGTTATGAGAACACTTAGAAAAGAGAGCATTTAAAAAAACCCTCTCACGAAAGTGACTAGTGCTAACAGACTTTACCAAACTTCCCAGCATGCAGCATACAGTTTTGAAACTGGGCCAAGATCCAAAACCATAACCAGACCTGCCACCGGAAGGTGGTGCCAGCTGTAGTTTAAGGAGGCTGGAAGAATTCAAGACACACCTGTTCATCTTTCCGGAAACATCTTTGTCATTCATAAAGCACTCAATATTCAGTGGTATGTCCGTGCTGTTAGAGCTCATTAGCTTTTTCAATTTTTCACACTCTTGATACAGACGTAGCAGTGCTCGAATTTTTGATTTTGCATCCAACTTGTACTTTGTTTTAAATTCTGCACAAAAATGTTCCACTAACTTTTCATCGAAGTTTTTTCCTCCTAAGAAAGGATCAAAAGCTGTTCCGAGTACCTAAATTTAGTTAAAACAATAAATCTGGTTATTTTTTATACTGTAACTAGAACCTTAAATATTGCTACTCAAAAAACTAACGGACCAATTTAAGAAAATAATTGAGTAATCTTAGCAAAAAGAACAGGCTCAACACATCATTTAAAAATACAACATAAAACTCAAGTCATTAGGAGAAATCTAACTACAAAATCCAAATGCTAAGTCTCTTTGATAGTTGTTGACTTTTAATGGTTGCATAAAAGACAACCTTATCAATCTTGTCTCCCTACGTAAGAATATTTTAAAGAGTTAAGTCAAGATAATTACATCTTTATGAAATCAACCTTAGGAATAATTCCTTGAAAAATCATTTCCTAAAACTCTACATTACCAAGAAAGGAATAGTGAATAAAGGTCAGTAGGTCTAAGTAAGGACAAATATACATACACACATTAACCTTATTTTGATCACTTAGTTCTAATATATGACTTTACCTTCAGTTTTCCCTTGTTAAAGGCACAGGCTGACACTTGAAAAGCTGAGTGCCCCATATCAACAAAAACTACTATCCGCGGTTTCTCTTCCTGGCCCGGAAGGTCCTGCTTATAAATCCCATAATTCAAAGCAACTACAAAGTAAATAAATAAATAAATAAAATAAATAAATATGTCGTAATGCTTTGGTTTGCAGTCTTAGTAATTCTATTATTGTTAATGTAATTACACAATTTAATTGCCTGACTATATCAAGCAATTGAAAGTATATGTATTCCTTTTATATCTCACTTGCTATTCTCTTGCTATCAATTACTTTTTCCCTTTCTGATTTTGGAACAATGCTCTGCCACTTTTAAATATATAGAGATGTGATGGAGAAACACACATGGTGTGACTACAACAAAATATAAACACATGCAGTCAACCATAAGTAATATGAGATGCTACATAATATTTACATTTTAACCATAACCTGTTGAGACTGCTATTCTGGAAAAATTAAGAATTTAATACACAACCACAGCAACTCAGTCCTTACCATATTTTTTTTGATCTAAGGCAAATAACTTATCTGTCTTATCTGTTAGTTTTTTCAGAATTTTGAAACAACTGTATTTCTAAACATGTGTACCTAAAATATCCCGTTAGCTATACTTCAAATACACTGAGAACATACTGAAAAAGTCTTGTTAACAGAAACTATTACTCATGACAAAATGATAGTCTGGATCAGTATTTTATATAATATACATAATCAATTCTTAACTATATGCATATAGGTGAGATATATATGAAAGAAAAAAGTTTACCTATTCTATACTTGTAATCAAGGTAGCTGTAAAACCCAAAATCACATTTTTCTAAAACTTGCTTCCTAACTATGAAAATAAAATCAAGCTCAAAAGATTCCAAAAACTGAAATGTATGTATAGAATTTTCAAATGAAAATACATAATAAACCTCACGAAATGCCAATTCCCCATAAAACATGAGCAAAGAAAAGTTGGAAATTTTAAGCTCAAATCTAGAATGAATTTCTACATCAACATGAAAAAGTACTTTGGTAATAATGTCTGATTCATCTGAACTCTAGTCAGGTAACATATGTGCTTCTACACAAAAAAAGAGCTTTTTTCTTACCAGCTGTCATATCATTCATAAGCCGTAAGCAGTTTAGACCAACAATTTGTGCAGCATCTAATACAGATCGCCTCTCAGCATCTGTGAAGAAAGAGGGGACCTACAAACAAAAAGGAAAGAAAGATCTGTGACTCATCAAGAACACAAAATTCATACAAATTCCTCAAAATCTTGTAGTCAATATACTCCATCTAAAGTAAGTATCTATGAAGTCACAAAACAAAAAAGAACTTCAAACTTAGTTCTTAAACTCTCAGAAACAGTAACTGCTTTGGAAAAGATTGCCCTAAAAATTATTATATTAAAGTATCTTCATTTTCAAGAAAATTTTAACCTGAAGTAAAATTAATTGGGAGAACTCATGAGATGTAAATTAAACAGAAAGCTTTAACTTTAAGTGGGTAAAACACCATTCACATTCTAGTCTTAAATTTCTACTGACATTTGCTACAAAGAAAAAGAAAAATATCAGACGGTTTTGCTTATAGTAGGAATACAGGGGAAAAAATAACAACAAAAAAAAAAATAGACAACTATAAATCAGGGACATCCTGTGGGTGGGGGAGGGGAAGGAATCAAAAAAAGGGTGGAAAGAGCACAAGGAAATACAGTGATGGTGCACTGGTGAAATGGTGGTAGAAAATCCCAATGAGACCATACCTCAGAAAAGAAAGCAAACACTGCCAAAAAAGTAAATAGATTAATTGAAGAGTGTCTAAGAGGTAGTTAACAAATAATGTGAAAATACACCCATTTTTCTCATGAAGTTTGAGATTAGCGAAAACAAAAGATCATTTCAGAAATAATCGTGCAACTTAAAAAAATGGTAACTGCTAAAAATCAGTTTGAATTGTTGACAAAGGTATAATTTTTTTTGAGTAGAAATTTTTGAGTAGACTAAAATGAAAGTCTCTTATGATGTTAAAACAAAAAAAAGTTGCTATTAACATTCGGAAGTTATAATGCTAACTCAGTATTTAATGTTAAATATAATTAAACTACAAGAATACAGAAACTCAAATATAGAACTGACATAACAGGAACTAATCATCAGGGAAATGCACATCAAAACACAATGAGAAGCCTCCTTACACATAATAGAATGGTTATTATCAAAATAGATAAAGTATAACAAAGATTTGCAAGATGTAGAATGAGAATGCACACTGTAGGTAGGTAAACATATGTTATAGAGGTATATCCAAAGTTTATAAATAACTAATCCAATTGGCCATTAGATGAATGAATTAAGAAAATGTAATTATGTACAGGGACATGCACAGACAAGGGATTATTTATCGATCAATAAGAAAAAAATCTTGTCATTTATGACAACATGGATGACAATGTGGATGGACCCTGGGGCCATATTTTAAGCCAGAGAAAGGCAATTGCCTTATTATTTCAACAAGTAAAATCTTAAACAAAACCCAGCTCATAGATAACAGAGGTAAGGAAGAAAGGTAGGTGAAGAAAGGCAAAATTAGGCATCAGGTTAGCATGTGGTAACTACAGTTGGTACAGCATAATTTTAAAGTTGCTAGAGTAAATCTTTTATTTTTAATATTTATTTATTTGTGCATACAAGAACTAGGGTGTAGCCAGAGGTGTGGGGTGGGGGGGGCGGGGCGGTGAGAGGATTCACCTGACAGAGTAGGGAGCAGAACAGGCAGATCTATTGAAATTCACTTTGCAGAGGTAAGACAGGACAGGTCTACAGCACCTTATGGGTCAGCTCCCCAGCCAGGGATCAAACTAATGAAGCAGTAGCTGCCTATAATAGCCTGATAGCACTTTTTAACCCCTGGGCCACCAGGCAGGCCCCCTGCAAGAGTAAATCTTAAAAGTTCTCATCACAAGAGAAAAAGGATAATGTGTTACTAGTAATGCCGTTACTCTGATACTATTGGTGATCATTTCATAATATGTATAAGTATCAAATCACTGCACATCTGAAAGGAATGTATGTCAATTATAGCTCAATAAAAGAAAAAATAAAACTAGAGTGAATTCTGGTCTATGTCATTGCTCTTTGGTTTTACTATTTATTGAGGTCAAGCAGTAAAACAGATGATAGAGGAAAGCTCTAATTTATTGAATTATTAAGGTCACAAAAACACTTTTTGGGGCAAAAATGTTGATTTCCCTAAAATAAAAAGGAACAAAAACAGTTCAAGGGGTGAAGTTTCTCATGGTATTGACTTGTACTTTTGATTATTTTAATTCTTTTGATCACTTTCTAGGACAATATTGTAACTAGGACATTCTTCTCGAAGAACAAATAACAATATATTCAGACTCACTTGACTAGAAAGTACCTAACAGAAAACAGCATGGTGGGGTTTTTACCTTTTGTTTCAAAGGATTTGTAGAAGCTTTAGAGACAGATACAAAAACAAATGTGAATCTTTGGTCCCCTTCCAAAATAGTATACCTTTTCCTTATTTTTCATATCAAGTTATTTAAAGAAACAAAAGGCCTTCTGGCCAAAAAAAAAAAAAAAAAAAAAAAAACAAGAGAGAAGGAAATAAAGAAGGATCAGATTTATAACTTAATTCTTTATTTTATCAGAAATTCATTTTATTCCTAGTCAACAGTTTGGTATTCCCTTGGTAGAATACATTCTGTGTCATTAGGGCAACAAAAGAAATTTTAGCCTTTTTTTCTCTATTCTTTGATATCCTAGGATACTCTGCCATGACAATTTCTTTCTGACTAGTCTTGGAAGGCCACTGGCCAGGGCTATAACACAGGTAAGTCCATTCCATGTAATGTAGATAGGTAGACTGGTAAAGAGCATAATCACAGTTGATCAAGAAATGACACTAGACATTTGGAAAAGCAAAATATACACCTACCTTTTTGGTTTCCAAAGAAACGATTATTTTGTTTGGCTCAAATACTCTCTGATAACCTGTTAGTTGGCCACTCAAAGTAGTGAGCTTGCTATGCTATAGCAAGCTCTAGATTTGTCACCACTTATAGATTACTTTTTAAAACTAATAATGCACTGGCTCTCAATTAATGGTGGAATTTGGAAAAGTAACAGTCTAAGTATGTAAGCTGTTTGATGGTGCACTGATGCCACCCTTCCCCTGTGTCCGTTTGACTAATTGGTATTATTTTTTTCTAAAAAGCTCCACAAAAGCTTTTAATTTGCACATCCAGTCAAGAATATTAGCAACCTCGGCTAAAAATAACAGTCAAGCTTACTCTAAAATGCTTCTGAACACTATGTTAACACAGTCCAGTAGAATTTTGATCTCTAGTAATAGAACAGCTTTCCCACATTTGATACTTAAGAGCAACATAAAGGCAGCAAATTAAAATAAACCACTCTGCCTTACTAAATTCTACTTACTGAAATAACACAATCTGTCACTGGTTTCTTGAGGTTGTTTTCAGCAGTTTCCTTTAACTTAGTCAACAGCATGGCTGTTATTTGCTCCACGCTAAATAGATGTTCTTCATCCATGTACATTACCTATATTGAGAGAAGAAAAAGTTTTAAAACAGTGTAGTACTTAAACCTACATGCTAACATTAACTTAAATTTTTATTACATAGTCACTTCTAGAAAATCTGTCATAAATGCAGACGGGGAACAAGGAAAAGGAAAGGTAAAAGGAAAAAAATAAAATTAGGAAGAAAGAACTTTTCACTAGAGATGAAGAGAAAAGAAAACTAGGGTAGATGTGTTCCCTGATCAAAGTACTAGTCAAAACATTATTAGAAGGTAGTAAATTTCCACTGTAATAAAGAGATGAATCATGTGGATAAATATTGTTTTGTGTAGATCACAGACAGGAATGCCTCTGTAGTTAAAAAAAAGGTCCCTGGTTGTAGTACACTATTTTCTGCAAACTGCAAGTGGGCTATACTGGAAAAGATTTTTGCTGAGATGACAACACAATTTAAATGTCTATAAACTCCACTAAATAAACCTAAATTTTATACAGGTCAACAAGCTATAAGAGATACTAAGTAAGAAACAGCAGTACATACCATTTGAAAATTTTCAGACAATTTAAACACAGTTAGATAAAATAAGAGAAACAATCCTGTCCAACTAAGAAATGTCAGTTAAATGCTTATGAAGTACTTTTCTCTACAGATGAATTAACGCCTGTTAACAGAATCTAAGGTTGTTTAATTGTATTACCTTTATTCCAACTCCCCCATTTTTCATTGGAACCAAATCATAACTTAAGTTTTCCTTCTCCTTTTGAATGAAAGGGTCACTGAATGCTCGGCCATGAAATCTCTTAAAATTAGATACTGTATTGTTTGCATGAGTGATTTGCTGCAAAAGAAACGTAAGATTTAATTTTTTTTCTAATTTCAACACTATTAGTAATTAGAAAAGTTTTAAAGACAGTCACCACAACTCAAACTATAAGGGCTCCAAGTTAACTCTCCCCACAATTCCCAATTTCCCCAAAAATGAATGGACTGTATCTCTTACTCCTTTTTCTATTGAAATGCCAGAAGGTAGACAGCGAGAGGAAACAGAGCAAAAGGTAATATTGTCAGCAGATTATTTAAAACAGATATCATAATTAAAAGAGGAAAAAATAAAACTACTGTTATTAGCTAGGAAATAGCAAAACAGCTCACTATTTTCTTTCTTCTTTTAAAGGGAAGAATAAACTTTATCAATGCTAATTTTCAAACAACCAGAATTTAAGCATGGTCATATCTTAAATTCCTTGTGATTTTAAAACTGAGATGGTATCTAATAATCTAGAGGTTGGATAGGAACCTCACCTAATTTTCACAGAATCACAAAGATACAACAGAATCTTAGGCCCAGAATTATCAGTATTCTAAATGACCACATTCAGAGAGACTGTTATTCACTACTGTCTCATTTTGAATATGTACATCTATTTTATTCTGTCATTTTCCCCCCTCTTTTGTATGTCTTCCAACTAATCACAATACAAACTATTCCAGGGTTTACAGTTTTGCTTCTTTTCTTAAGCAACACTATTTAAAAGAATTTTCACTTTAACTTTAAAGCTCAAGAGGATTTTCTATTTTTCACTTTTTTCCTCCCCAATGCCAAGAGTTTGAAAGTTATAACAGTAGCCATACATCTAAATTTTCTAGTGACATTAAATAATAAGAGACATGTGAAATTAGTTTCAACAACTTATTTAATCTAACATATCTAAAATAATAGCTATCATTTAAAGGGTACTTAAAAACTAGATATTTTTTTGTTTAAGTCTTCAATAACTTCAAGTGTTTTTTCTACTTCAGACTTAGACCAGGCACATTTTAAGCCCTCAATATCCAAAGGATACCATATAAGACAGAAGAGGTCTTAAAACTTGATAAATTGGAAGCAAGCCAAGTTTGCAAATTAGAAAGTTCTGAGTAGGCATTCAACATAAAAGAGAAAAAGAAAAAAATAACCACCTAAGGGTTCATTCGGGTGAATATTTACATTTTGAAAATTCAAAAACAGATACCCTTGCATGTATTTGCAATTTTCTCTTTAAATCCATCTCTAAGAAATGACCAGAGTGCTCTTAAAGAACATACCTGATTTTTTGCTGCAACTCCAATTGTTCTGTTTTTTGATCCAAATGATATGACTGATCTAGAAGAAATACAACCCACATTTCAAAATGTTTAAATGCAAAAATGTGGACATTTTCAACTGACGAGGAAAATTCTAATATAAATTTCCTACTGTGGTCTGGGAGGAGGACATAAATATAGTGTAATTATGGAATCTGAAGTTTGGTGAGACATTCAAAGGCGAGTCAATTACATGCTACTTTGAATTCATCTAGGTGGCAGTCCTAGCTGCACTTCTTCCCCAAAGTCAGCTCAAAGATATTTCCATTACAACAAATACCAAACCAGTTAAGTTCTCCAGGTTGCCAATAGGAAATAGATAGTGACTATAGAGATACTTAGAATATTTAAAAAGGCATTATTAACTTGTCCCTATACACATGATTAACAAAAAATATAACTGTACTCAGTGACCAACTCTGTACAAATCTACATGCCCTTGTTATACCTATTGCCATCTTGACTACCATCTACCTCTCCAGGATTAAAAACATTATATAATTTAAAAATTAAAAAATATATATTATATAAATCCCAAATCAAGTTGACTTAAGTCACGCTTCTGTTGTTTAAAAGCACAACAGAGGTTACTAGATGCAAAATGCTACTTGAAAGTCAAGTAAAAATGATATAGCGCAAGTTCCACAGGAGAACCAAAGATAAAACTTCAAGTGAAAGAATAATCATTTCATTGAATTAACTTTGAAGAAATGAAAAATGACGTGACTATGAGACAGCTTTCTCAACTACAGAAATGGAAAAGATGACTTGTCCAGATCAGATAAATGAAATGGGTTTTAGATTAGAAAGTAAGCAGGTGTAGTGGTAAATAAGATGAACAAAATGGGAATATTGAGAACACTGAATACCAGGCTGAAGAGAGTATAAATTTGCTATAAAGAGATGTCCCAGTCCCGCATTACCTAAGCAGGTGCGAAACAGCATTCTAAAAGTCAAAGATGCATTCAAAGGTTAGATTCTAAGGTACATTCCAAAAACAGTACCATTCTAAACTTTACACCTGCAAAGAGAATTTACTTATCTCCAAGGGAAAAAGACTAATTATACTAAACAGAAATTAAAAGCAACGAGTGCGACTGAATCATACATCTATTTTTTTCAAAATTATTAAAGGGAACAGCCATACTGCCCACAGTTAACATATTCAGAACCATTACCTGTTGTCTTTAGCCACATACAAATTTTTCCCTACTCTCCTTTGAACAGCTTTTTTTATTGGATCAAAGATATAACAAAGATGTAAACTGCCCCTCGGCATGAATGTCTGATATATTTTTTTAACTATTGTATATATTCCAATCACAGAGACCTTTGCACAATTAAAGAACCAGAGATTTGTGAAAAGGTAGCTGTATGGATGTACAAGAGAGTAAGTATTACTAGAGCTACTAATATTGCCAAATGTTTACTTATCATCTGATTTTCCACTTTCACAAATGTCCATTTGCATTCAAATAGCTGTAGGCTCAGTCATTTTACCTTTGGGGTCAATGTTTGATCATGGGTTAAGGCATTTAAAAATAAATTCCTACCTACGTTAATTTCTCCAGCAAGTAAGCAGCTTTTAAAATCAACACACAAGGCAAACACGTTTGTGAATATTTTTTTCAGAATATAAGCCCCCGCCCAAGAATGCTTTTTAAAATGTTACCCTTTGCCCACCCCACCCTGCTGTAGAATGTAGAATATAACCTTTGTTGGGTGACAACATCATTCTCTAGAGTACAGAAGTATGCAATTTTTATTCTCTCTTCTTTAAACTATCCAGAATTAATGAATAAAAACACGGTTTACAATTTCTCTAGAATGGGCCCCATAAAACCAGCAAAAAGGACGTCTATAAACATCTTTTAGAAATGATCCCGGTGTCCTAACGCTTCCAACAGTATCAATCATGAGGGTGAGGTAAGAAAAGGTGAATTCATTTATCAAAGGAGTGATTCTATGGACTCTAACAACTGTCAGCAAGCTCACTGGACAAGAAGCTGTGCTTAAGGCTCTGGAAGCTTCTAGCTCCTTTCGAAATTTCACAACACGGAAAAGCTCAACAGCCCGGGCTCCGCGGTGCGCAAACCAGGTTCGTAGGGAGGGAGAAGAACTGGGGGCGGTCAGCCTGCTCAGAGAAGCCGGGTAGAGAAACGGGGGCGGCCGTATAAAGAACTAGCAGAAGCTTGCCAAGAACAGGGGAGCAAAGTCGCAAGCTTGCTCGCAGCCGGGTCTCCAGTATTACAAGCCCGTCCTAAGTGACGACTCTGGGGGACTCTATTTTCAGACTCTTGTTCACCCCTAGAATTTCCGAAACACCCCCTTTTCGGGTTCTTGGCGGTAAGCCCCCCATCCCCACCTTTACGCTTGAGTGAGCGTCCATTCGGCCAGACACTGGGTACCCAGACCCCACGAAAGAACGCACCGCTCTCTACACCGCCCTCCATTCTCCCCCGCGCTCGGTAGCCAGCGCCGCAAGCCTGGGGGCCCCCACACACTCGGCCGAGTTTGCCTCCTCGCCCCAAAACCTCCTCCCGGCACCCACTCAGCCTCCCACTTACGGAGTGCACCGATCGCTGAACTCGTTGGCGATGGTCTCGATGCCCCCGGCCCGGGCCACCGCTATGTAGCAGCTCTGCGAGCCCACGTCCAAGCCCACCACCGACATGGCCGGCTCGCGGTCTGCCTCCGCCTTGGGTCTGGGTCTCCTGCCGCCTGCCCGCTCCTCCGCCGCCGCTTCCTGCCTCAGCCCCGCGCGGCTGCCGCGGGCTGTGATCGCTCCTCTGTCACTCGGACCGGCGCAAGGGCAGTCGGCCTCTCCGGCGCTTCTAGCTTCCCAGGGCCAGAGGTGGTACGTAGAGGAATAACCACAGGAGAACGCAGCGCTCGATCTCACGGTCTCCGCGGGAAGCCGCAGCTCGGGATGCTGCCTTGATCCGGAGCCGCTCGTTCCCCGCGCGGCGCAGAACTACCGACCCAAAAGGGGAGGTCCCAATGCCTCAGCCTTATGTATCGCACTGATCAGAACTTTCCAGAATCTGCGGCATTTACTCACCGGCGCCTCCACCGGCCCCTCCACGTGCCACTTCCGCTTCCTTCTTCTCGAGCTTTCTCGAAAGATTCTACCCAATGGGTGGCTGGTCCCTCTGGGGACTGCTGGCGTTGCCATGGTGGCCGCAAAGTCGCTCCGACGCTATTGGCGTAAGCAGCAAGTTGACCCGCCCTACTCCCCCGCCCGCCCCAGCCAGAGGCTGTTTGTGGTCCTAATAAGACAGGCGATGAAAAAGGGATAGGAAAATCTCAGTATTTATAATATACGGGTGGGAGACGGTGCAGGACCCTCAGACTGTAAAAAAAGACCTGAGTGGGCGAACAGAGACCCCACTTTGTAGAGACCCGCGACCACTGGAGGCTGAGGCCGATCAGCTGTCAAGAAAGCTTGTCGGGAACCGTAGTCTCGCCGAGGGGGCTGTGCCCTTTGCATGCTGGGATTTGTAGTCCCGGTCGCAGTGCGTGCTGGGTCCCGGCTTTGTCTTGGGGGACTCCAAAGGGAGGCCGCCTCTCTGTACGTGTTTGCGCGCGCTCTGTAGTAGTGGCGTCATTTCGTTTGCTTGTTTGTTTTGTATTCCCTATTGTTATCGTCTGGATTACCCCACAGCCAATACATTATGCATTAGAAGGACTTCCCCGTGTAAATCGCTAATAAGTGTATTGCTTGTTAAATGTTCTTGCATTCGTATGACATTCTATTGTGGAATAAAATGCCAGAGGTTTTTGTTTGTTTTTGGTTTTAAGGGAGAGATTTTTAGATGTGGCGTAATTAGACAAGCTATTTGTGGTATTACTTATTTTTTACTTGTCTGGCATGCGCACACCTTATTCTGCCCAGCTGCACTTGCCATAAATTACTAAATAAAATTTGCTGCTGCTTTAATCTGAAACCGCTTTTGTTTTGTTACCCGAAAAGTGATGTCTTTATTAACTTACTTACAAGAAGAGACAAGCATACAAAGAAAAAAGATGGAACTCTTCTGCTAATCTTGTTAAATCTGTTATACCCTTCTGTGTCTTTTACGTTTACCTGGGTTCTCCCTTTTCATTCTCTGAGGCCCAGAGAAACATTAATACCATTTAAAGAGTAGGTGCTGTAATCTAAAGTTACAGAAATATAACTCATGAAGAGTATGGCAATTCTTAAGAGGTTAAATCAGAGACAAGGCTATAAGCTCAGGCTAATGTTACATATAAATTCTATGTGCTTTTCAATCTTTGACCTGGCACTTCGGGTAATTATTTAAACTTTAAATGCTTCAATTAATCTGCTTTTAAAATGGGAACAATAATAGTAGCCACTGTGTTCTTAAACTTGAAAATATTTGTTAGCTATAATTATTTTTGCACCACAAAAACTTTTTCTTCCCACCCCACCTTTCTACCTTATATTAAAGTGCATGGATCTGTAGCCTGTTTTTGTTTTATAAACAAACAGAAGGTAGATTTTTTTTTTTTGGAGGGGTCCACTTTCCAAATTTCATATGCAGATGCTACTGCAAAAAAAAAAAAAAAAAACAAAGAAAGAAAAGAACAATTTTTGGCCTTTGGACACTTTTAGATTAGGTCCAAATCTTGGAGCAATACTAATATATTTTATAGGAAAGCTTGTAAGAGCACCAGTGCTTCTGATCCTGGTAATATATACAACATAATAATTTGCCAGCTGTGAGACCTTGTAATTACTAAGCCTTCCTATGTGTTCCACTTATGTAATGACTGCAAATATCAAAAGCACTAAACATTTGTTTTCATGTTCTATCTATGTCATCTTCAAATTCTCTGGGTCACAGTAAAAGAGATACCTATATTGGGAGTTTGTAAAAGATTAACTCAACAAAAGATCTAAAATGGTAGTAGACATTCAGTAAATCATAGTAACTGTAGTAGTGATGTTATTCAAGAAAAGTGAGTACCAGAAGTTTTGTCTCTGCTCATACTGCTGTGGATACTGAGTTATACATTCTGTAGCTCCCTTTAATGTAATCAGTCCACTCCACTTATTTGGAATGAATAGTGAATAGGGGACTGTATGAACTACCACATCCATTTTTAATTAGATAATGCCATATTTATTTTCTCATACTACAGCTTATCTAATTAGTCAATTGCTTTTTTATATTTTATGACCTTAGATTTATTACCTTTTCATACACACTATTTCTATCATAGTGTCAAAAAAAAATTTAAATGAAACTAATGTCAGATAAAAATAAACCCAGCAAATCATTATTCTTTAACTATGGATCCAACGTTAAACAGGGAATTAAGGTAAATATCCTGAGTTTGGTAGCAGCTACTATTGCAGATACTGGGTTTTCCCCCATTTTTATCTTATAGAACAAAGGAGTCCTCAAAACTGGAAGCAGAGACAGCTCCAAAAGAATAATGGTAAAATCAACATGCAAAAATAAAAGATGAAAAGCCCACATAAAAATGCCATTGAAAGAGCTATATGCAGTAGGTATATGTAACTGTGACAGGCATCCTTGAAAGGAAGAGATGAGCAAAAGAGAAGCTCTGTAGATAGAATAAACATAAAACTGTTTATGAGCTTCAACTGCTTGTGTGAGTCAATATATTTGTGGCCTAGGTATTCAGATCAATGAGTGTCACTTAGTGTTGGAGGTTACAGAAGTAGAATAAAAATTGCAATAAATCAAGATGCATTTTTGTATGCTCCTCTATAATGCCAGCATATCAGAATGTTTAAATATTTGAAATCTTGCCCATTTGAGTCTATTTGCTCTCTAAAAAACTTTTTTCTTCTCAGATATTAACTTAAATTTATTGAATTATTTGACTCACAGTATGTGAAATTATCAATTTATTATATTGTACCCCTAAAATGATGTTTCATGTGAATTATAGCTCAATAAAAAAAATGCTGTCATCTTTTAAAAAAGTTAAATGGCTCCAAGAAAATCTATTTTGTACTGATTTTAAAGTATATTAGAGAAATAATGACCACCTACAATAGGAATCCCTGGAAAAATTCTGAAAGAAACAAAGGATCTTCTAACCTAAAAAAGATCATCACATTTTATAACAAATGTGGGTAACTAACTCAAAGCATAAGATAGTGTTCATATCTGCCACTGTAGCCACCTCTCCTCTGAAGCACCACTCCCTGCGTCCTCAATGCTTCTGTGCTTATTCTTTTCTGCCTAGAAAATTCTTCCTTAGTCTTCTGGCCAGAGCAGCAACTTCTCATCTTTCAAGGCTATTTAGATCTCATCTCCTGCAGAAGGAGGGAATTTATGAATGTCCACTCAGTAAGCACATCATCCTTCCCAAAGGACTAGGCAAAGGTTTTTGTGTGATTAAAAGGAGAGGCTGGGGCCAGACTTGGCACCATGGATGGCCACTATTTGCTTTAAGCCAATCAACACAGTCCATTTTCTTTGGCCACAGTCATTGGTTCAGTGTTGGTTCAAAGCCCACAAAGACAATCAGCTGACTCAGGACCATCCTCAGAATGCTGGAGTGTGTTATCTCCTTGCTCCTTGCCATCTTTGTTGCCTTCCATTTCCCTCCATCTTCTTCCTGTGGGCTCTGGGAAGTTATGGGACCAAATATGATCACATTGCATTTACTACCATCCTGAAAGAAATTGGCATTTGGAGTTAAATAGCAGTGGGAAACCACAGTTTACACAAGATCTGAGGCCCACCCTACCTCTGGATTTAAGTTATGTCAACCATGTATTTTCTCTGTTTAATTGGGAGTTTTTGTTATTTATTGCCCAAAACATCCTAATTTCCTCAGGAAAACAGGGCTTTCTTGACCTTATTATCTAAGTTACTCTCAATCATTACCATTTATTTCATTTATAGTGTATATACAATTGTCTTTTTATATACATTTTCTCTATGAATTGTATGATCCTGGAAGACAGTGACCTTGTTTCTCTTCTTCACAGTGCCCTATAGTTACTCAATAAATATTTGACAAATGATTGAATGATAAAATTATATCAGAAACTTATTGGGGGGGAAACAGGTATTTATTAACTTTCATCTAATAGGGTTTCTCAATGTAGGCACTATTGACATTATTAAGGCAGAGATCCAGATTGTGCTGTGCATTGCAGGCTGTTTAGCAGAACCCCAGCTTTTACCACTAGATGCCAGTAGCAGAAAAAACAAATTGTCCCTGATTGAGAACCACTGCTATAATAGCAAGACTTTATTGAAGTTTAACTGGTACAAAAAGAGCATAGTCTTAGGACTGCTATTGAAGTAAAGAAAACAGCGTTTGAATTCTGAAGCACAAAGGCTAAGAGAACAGCAATGAGTGAGTCAGACAGCTCTAGTCTAGTGGATCCAGAGGGGGAAAGGACAGCATGTCTTCCAGTTAGCTACAGAACATGCTTGCTACTGTACACATATGTCCTGAACATTCCAATGAGTTAAATTTGACTAGTAAAGTATTTTTGGAATTATTTCCTTCAGCCATATATGCTTAACTCATCACTTTTTGGGCCTTAACTTTCTTGTTTATGAACAATTCATTGGAATACTGGCACACTGAAAATGAAGTCATTCTTACATTTGTGGTTTCCTTACCCATTCTATTATAGTAGAAAAAAGAAATGTACACGCTATTCTGACTTTTCACCCTGAAAGTGAAATTTTAAATGTCAGAGTAGATTTCTCTTTCCTTCAGTTCTTCGTTTCTTCAACATGTGTGAGAAAAAGGAAAGAGGGTGAGTTAGGAACCTAAGTCTTCTCTGTTCTAAACTCGAATGGGGTAAATTCAAAATCCTTGAACATAAAGAGTCATTCCCTGTAGAAAGGAAGCACCTATTTTAGGGGGAACACCACCACCAAAGTGTGGTGTATTTTCTTTTGAGTCAAATAGATTCTGAAACCTGAAAGTGTCTGAGCACCAGAGAAGTTAACATAATCATGGATGGCATCACTGGGTAGCACTTAAGTTTTTGGAAACAAGGGTATATTCAGTTCTCCACTGAATCTACTCCACCAGTGTAAAATAACTAGTATTTTCAGGATTTGTTTTTGTTTGGCAAGTTAGACTGTTCTTACCTCATTTGTGCCAAGTAAAATGAAACTTTTTAGACATTTCAAGAGAGCTGGCTACTTGACTGCAAAGTCAATCCTACTGTGGGTGGCTATAATCACAAAGGGTCAGCTGGCTAGTGGTAGACAACTAGAATAATGTGGGAAAGAGAGATATGAGAACTGTCATGCAAGTTAAAGTTGCTTTTCTTAATTTCCGGAAACAAACAGCAAAAAAAAAAAGAAAAAAAAAAGAATTTGTTGCCAATTCCCAATGATGAGCCATTCCAGAATAATTGCACACACCTTCCAACTGCTTTCTGTACTAGGCTTAAGGCCTGCTAGAAGGAAACAGCACATTGGAGAGACTGTATCTCCCCAAGCTCCTAGAGCAGGGAAAAGACAGCTACTATTGGAAAGTCAATATTGCTGGCTAATGATCCTGAAGCCAAATCCTTTACAGTGCCAAATGTTAAGTCTGTATTTTCTGAGGAAATTTAGAAATTGTTATTTTTCGCTTTAAAAAAGTACACACACATACCGGATGGTTTCACTCATAACAGGAGTATAATGGACCAGGTGAGAAAATAACAAAAATAATGAACAACCATATACCAGAGACATTTTGCGGGGGTGGAGTGGGGAATGGGATC
>NW_004567111.1:43562707-43585309 GCF_000260355.1 Condylura cristata
AAAAAAAAAAAAAAGTACACATCACCACTGTTGTTGCATTTTATTTTATGCTTGCAAAAGCCTTCTTCTGAACCGTTCACTATTTGTCAACTCTATTTTTTCACAATCTAAATTCATTCTTTTGTGTCAAAGAAAGAGACTTAACCTAAGACAAATAGGGAAATGACTCTGAGCTTCTAGAAACCTCTGCCTTTCTGTGCCTATCTCCAACTCCCTTGGCAGCTTACTGGTTGTCCTCTAAATGTCCCAGAATGCATACCCCTGACTTATCTCTGCCAAGCACCTTGATCAATATGTGCATGTTCTGTTTCTATCTGATTTCTCTTAGGCCTTCCAAAGACAGAGCGGTTTAACCAGCAAAAGGGAGTCTTGGCTCTGTTTTGCATTAGGCCTGCAAGGAAGTGAGAAAAGTGTCCCTTTCTGAGAACAAACCATTACGCTTTGTTTTTTACCGTTGGTCCTACACTGGCCTAGCTTGGTTGTTTAATGATGAAAACACCTTCTCTGGAGGAGGTGTATTCTAGGTTGATTACCTTTGTGGGCAGAGACCAGAGAAAAAGATTTTTTTTTGTTCCTTGGGAGCACTAGTATGATTAGAAATATTCTTTTCTTCTCCTCTCTCTACACACTATATTAAAGATATATCACGCAAAGAGCTTTTGCCTTTGTGTTCACAGATGGCAGGATCCCATTAGAGCATGCAAATGTTGGGGCCTGAGGGTAACCCTTTTTTGTGCACTTACACATCCAGCAGTTTCAGGCTTTTCCAAAAAGGATTTCTAGGACCTTGTAGACTTTCTTTTTAGCAATGAGTCTCCAGAAAAGTAATGATGATAAAATAAAACTAGTATGGCCAAACCACTGTGATTTTAAATATACCCTTACAGATTACACAAACATACCTATAAGGGAACCTCCGTAGTGGTGCAAGGGGTTAAGTCTCAGCACTATTAAGCTATCAGCAGCCACTGTAGCACTGCAGTTTGATCCCTGACCAGGGAGCTGATTCACATGGGGTAGCAGAACTCTTCTGTCTCACATGCTGCTCCTCTCAGCAGTGTATGTCAGGCAATCTGCCTGTTCTGCTCCCCACGCTGTCTCTGGTGAATCCTCTTATCCCTCCCACCCCTGCACTTCTGGCCTATATCCCAGTACTTCTACGTAAAAATAAATAAAATATTAAAAAAAATGCCTATTAGCCTTCAGTTTGAGAAGTTATTTCTAACTTGCCGACAGAGCAATTCGCTAATGCAAAGTAGCCTTTGGCTTCACCTGATGGATGAGCATTTTTAGTCCACGAGGCCTTCACTTTGTACTGGGAATATGAAGATGATCAGCTCACCTGCCCTCAGAAAATTAAAGGGGAACCATCTTGCCATCTCTTAGAACCTCTGTGGGGTACAAGGAATCAGGCAGTGGATTCAGCATTACTGTGAAAATTGCAAAAGAATGCACCAGTCTCAGTCTAGAGTCAATAAACCTGGGTGTAAATCTGGGCATCTGCCACCTCTCTTGGACAAATTACTCAACCTCTGAAATCTTATAGTACAATGCAGATGAAAAATTCCACTGCATCATAGTATTGTGGGGACCAATTAATTAATAATATAACATACAAAATACCACAAAAAGGAAGAGTAATAAATGGTTGTTTTACCTTCATTACTTAATTTCCTGGTCAGCTAAGACAGATCCAATCAGCTTCTTTCCTCTGGTAATCTCCCGGTAAGACAATATGAAACTGTTTATTTACCCTCCCTCTTCACATGTTCTGCTCTCCTTGGATGGCTGCTTAAATCATTAACAGACCATAGGCTAAAAATGTTACCTAGCGCTGTGTTAATACCTTTGCACATAATCCTATATTTGAAAATCAAATTTAGCTGGGAGGCCTCAGTGCCTCCTCTCTGTTACAGAAGTTTCTGAATACTGCAGATATTGAATTTGTCATTGTCCTAGAATGATTAATTTTATTATCTTTATTTCTATTACGTTATTCATCCTTTCCCTGATGTTATTTTATAACATAGTATATTTCTGCTTAGTGGATTGGTATAGTGATCATAGTACATTTTCTTAAGGAATAATATAGTATTAAGCACTAAGTGGACTCATCAGTTACCTTCATTCAGCACTGGAAGTTTCCACAGGACTTAGTATTCATTCATCCAACAAATATTTCCTCCCATGGAAAGCTACTAAGAAAGAGCATTATGTTTGATTCAAAGATCATTATCTACCAAAACAAAAGTCTTCCTTTCTATTGAGACAAGGAATATATTGTGAAAAGGTATAAAACTGACATCTATAGGGAGGTGAAGGTGAAGTCTTCAGGATTTGGGAACAGAGAACTAAGTTCAGATGGCTACACTCTCATTGTAACTTGTGCCTCTGGGAACTAGCTTAAGCTCTCTGAATGCTGAGAACTGGGTACTGAGTACTGGGCCTCAGTCATTTTATTTTCAGAGAGGACCTTTGCCATCATTTATTCAACACACATGTCCACTTTGTGCTCGGCATAGCTCCAGCTCATTTATCTATGTTCTTGCTAAATCCTCACCACAGTGTTATAGGGAATCTAACGGTCTTTCACAAAAGTTCCTTTATCTCTTCCTGTCCTTCTAATTCATATATTCATTCAATAAACCTTGGACCAATCACTGTGCTAGGAAGAACTGGGCTTAAAGGAAAAAGAAATAAAAACCACATCTCATGCTTGTCGATCTAGTTGGGAACGCACTTATAAATGGATAATTATCCTATGTCATCATTGTTGTGACAATGCTCTATATAAAACATTATTGGAGGCCCTCCCTGGTGGTGCAACAGGTTGAAGCTCAGCACTAGGAAGCTAGCCACAGCCATTTCAACATGAGTTTGATCCCCAGACAGGGAGGTGACCCATATGATATAGAGACCTCTCTTGTCTTACCTACTGTTCCTCTCAGCAATAGACTTTATCAATCTGCCTACTGCTCCCCACTCTGTATCTGGTGAATCCTCTCACTGCCCCTGCACCTTTGGCCTTTACCCCAGCTCTGTATGCATAAATAAATAAATCTTTAAATATTAAACACTATTGGAGACAGAAATGGGATTTCCCAAGCCCAGCCTGGCCCCAGCCAGGGCTTGTGGGGGATGGCACTTGAGCTGAGGTGAGGATGGAGAAAAGAGACTATTTCTCTGCCAGAGTATGCAAATCCTTAGAAGATGAAGCATACCTATAAAACATTTACTGTTTCTGAAGTAGAAGTGTCTAAATAAGGAGTGAGCAATAAGGATAACACAGAGAGGCACAAACGAGAGATCTGTTTCCAGGTCGTCTCTTTTTGCAGTAACAATGGCTCTCCAAGAAATTAATCATGATATATAATCAACATGGCCAAACTTTGTGTTTTAAATATATCCTTAAAATGCATAATGAAAATGTCCACTAGTTTGAATCATTTCTCCTCTCTTGTAAGTTCTTCACTTTCCTCATTCAGAGTAGCTTCAAGGAGCCCAAGTCACATGGTCAGGGCCTTTAAAGGCATCATGGCATCTGGGGTAGTGAAAATTTCTAATACCAAAATGGGGTTTTGTGCTCCCTGAAGAGGTGACTGATAAAGGGAATGCCTAAAGTGGTGCAAGGGGTCCCCAAGAGAGCAGACCTTATTTATGTAAGTCTACCACCACCCAGTGGCTCTGTTACCTGAAGCTACAACCACAGCTACCTCCCCCCCTCCCCCCACAGCAAACTAGTATCCTGACAATTTGCAGAATTTGAAAGGGTGCTGTGCCTTCCCCCAAGAATGTATAAGAGTTCCAATGAGGAGTCTTTGACCGCTGGCACATTTTGCATATTTTTCTTTCCCTTTTAAAGAGTTGTATTAGTTTACTTACAAAAGACAGCTCTGCCTATATAAGCTTTGCATTTCCCCTATAGGAACACTTAGAAAGCCTTGCGGAGTGGTATTTCTGAATTGCAATTCCCTTCAGATTTATTTTACTTATGTATGCATACAAGAGTGGGGTGTAGGCCAGAGGTGTGGGGGATGAGAGGATTCACCAGAGACAGAGTAGGGAGCAGAATAGAAGTACAGACTGAAATACACTGCTGAAGGGAGCAGTAGGTGAGACAGGAGAGGTCTGCTGTGCCATGTGGATCAGCTCCGTGGCTGGGCAGTGAACTCATGCTGCAGTGGTTGCTGATAGCTTGATAGTGCTGAGACTTAAGTCCTTGTGTGACCAGAGAGACCCCTTTCAGAGCTTTTCTTAAAAAGTCTTATTTTCACTTGCATTATACTTAAAAAGTATTCTTAACATAATTTTTAAAAATAAGTTTTTTGTTTTTTTTTTTAAGATTTATTTATTTGTGCATACAGAGCTGGAGTACAGAGCAGAGGCTCAGGGCAGTGAGAGGCTTCACCAGAGACAGAGTAGGGAGCAGAACAGGCAGATCGAGGAAGTACACTGCTGAGGGGAGCAGCAGGCGGGTCAGGAGAGGTCTGCCACGCCATGTGGTAACCTCTGGGGCAGGCGGGAATCGAACTCATGTGGAAGTGGCTTTAGCTTCTTAGTGCTGTGCTTTAACCCGCTGCGCCACCAGGGGGGGCCAAAAAAAAAAAGCCTTTTTTTTTTTTTTTTAAAAGGAAGTATAACACCCCTGACTTGGGCCATTCATTATGCCACTGGTCCAACCCAGGTTGCCACCCCAAATGGATCTTTGGGGGATTCCACAGGTTCATTGCAGACACAGCACCACCACAGCTAGAAAGGCAAGTAGACCACGACAAGGAAATCTCTGTCCAAATATTTGTGAGAAAAGAGTAAATTTAAATGTATCTGAGACTAGAGGTATCAAAGTGTAAATAAATGATAGAAGTGAGAATACTAATGCAGGGAGTAGGAATCCTAGAAATGTGAATTTATTCTCTTTGCCACCCAGGGGAGCCAGAGATTCATGAAAATCTTAAACAAAACTGCCCAAGTTTAGAGCCAGACAGGGAAAAGTGGTATTTAGTTTGGGTTTTTGCTGTTGTGTGCAGCAAAAAGCCAATGAACCAACATAAAAGAACATTTATTGATTCACATACTTGTCAGTTCTGGGATATATCTGATTTAGGCTTAGTCACACCCAGGGGTTCAAGTGGGTTCGTCAGGGCTGGCTCTGTCTTTATCCATCTCTCAGCTGAGCTCTGTTCCACATTGCTTTCCTTATGACAAGGGCCTGTCTCACATGGGTGCAGCTCAAGGTGACATATTCTTACAGCTGGAAAGAGGAGAGTGAGGGGATAACCTCCCAAGGTCTCTCTGAGATAGGTCTTCTATTTCACTCTCATTTTACAAATGAGAGTAAATTTCAGCTGGGTTAAGTAATTTCCTGGAAACAACAGGTAAGTGGTAGAGCAGGGATTAAATAGCAAAGACCCGGCTTAATCATACGGGGACAGTAAAGGGGAAGCACGTATTTGGGGTAGGACAGGAGGCTGGGGTGGAGGTAGTGGGTGTGGGTGCAGATACTGTGAGAAAACAGAACACAGTACTTTTAAAAATAACTTATTCTTGCTCTTCAAGTACAGCCTCAATCATATACTCCCTAACAGATAAGTCCCAACAAATGGAATAGAAATTTTGTTCTGTTAGAGGCACAGGTTACTTACTAGCTGTTGTTGAGTAATTTGTGGGAATGGAATGGGATGAGGTTGCAGGAATGAGGGGACAGAATTCCTATCTGAGCTTATTTGTAGCAAATCCTAACCCTTTCTGGAAGAAGGAGCACAGCAGAGAGTGATTTGGAGGCTGCTCTCAGATGGTTAGGTGGAATCCCAAGAGGGTCTTGTAGTGTCCAGGGTCTTCAGTGTTTAGGGGCTCAAAGTCAGCTGGACAGGCCCTCCCTTGTGGTGCAGTGGGTTAAAGCACAGCACTATGAAACTGTTCATAGCCACTGCAGCACGAGTTAGATCCCCAGCTACAGAGCTGACCCACATGGTATGGAAGACCTCTCCTGACCCACCCGCTGTTCCCCTCAGCAGTGTGTTTCAGTAGATTCACCTATTTTGCTCCCCATTCTGTCTCTGGTGAATCCTCTCATCCCCGCACCTCTAGCCTGTACCCCAGTTCTTGTATGCATAAATAAATAAACCTTAAAAAAAGAAAAGGCAGTTGGGACAGAGGAGGGGACTGACTAGAAGATACTGAAGATAAACTGTGTAACTAGACATTTCCATTTTGTAAAAAAATTGCCCAAAGCTAAAAATTAAGGCTAAACAGAATTAAACTCTTACCACCCTTTTATTGTCTTTCCTGACCCCTACTGTCTTGTGATTTTTTTTTTAAAAGATTTATTTATTCAGGCCCTCCCTGGTGGCGCAGCGGGTTAAAGCACTGCACTGAGAAGCTTAAGCCACTTCCGCATGAGTTCGATTCCCGCCTGCCGCCTGCCCCCGGAGGAGACCACATGGCGTGGCAGACCTCTCCTGACCCGCCCGCTGCTCACCTCAGCAGTGTACTTCGTCGATCTGCCTGTTCTGCTCCCTGCTCTGTCTCTGGTGAACCCTCTCACCCTCCGCATCTCTGGCCTGTACCCCAGTTCTATATGAATAAATAAATAAATCTTTAAAAAAAAAGATTTATTTATTCATGCATGCAAGAACTGGGGTACAGGCCAGAGATGTGGGGGATAAGAGGATTTACCAGAGAAGAGAGGGGAACAGAACAGGGAGATCCACTGAAATACACTGAAGAGGGGAGTAGCTGGTGAGACAGCAGACAGGAGAGGTCTGCTGTGCCATTTGGGTCTTCTCCCTGGCTGGGGATTGAACTCGAGCTGCAGTGGTGGCAGATAGCCCCATAGTGCTGTGCTATGGGGAGGCCCCCTCCTTGTGGTAATCTTTATAATTCAATGAATGCATTTCTCTCCAACTATATCCCCAGAAACTCAGGAAATGGTTACATCCCTAAGAAAAGTCTCTGAGACTCAGAGACTTATCAGCAAGGTTGATTGTACCATCAAAAGCAAGCATGTGTTTAATGTTGCTGGGTGAAGGCCTCCAGGACACACTCCCTGCCAACAAAGCCAAACACCATGACTCATTATGCCTGGCACCTCCTCAGACCGGAAATGAGAAGCCCAGCCCACTCCCTTCACATCTTACACCTCCTCGGTCTCCTGCCGCTTTAAATACTGGGTGAGCCGGCTTTTAGGGTGCCAAGCTCACCAACTCCCTCAGTGGCCACTTTGAATAAACTCCTTAATAAAAAACAAAACAAAACATTTATTCCCTTGGTTCAGATGTGGCTTTCTGAGCAGCAATCCAAAGACCTGGGTCTGGTCTGATCACTCACACCTGCACTTAAGAGTTTTGACCACAATGTTATCTTCCATTTGCCTCTGACTGAAATGTAATGAGAAGAGACAAGATAGCCATAATTCTCAAAGGGTAAGTCTAGGCACTGCCTCAAATCTAGAGCAGATGATCCAAGAGAAATATAATGTGAGCCACAAATACTAAATATATATGTAATTTAAACTTTATTATTATTTTTTAAAGATTTACTTATACATACAAGAATTGGGGAACAGGCTAGAGGTACAGGGGAAGGAGAGGGTTGAGAGGATTCATCAGAGACAGAGTAGAGAACAGAACAGGCACATTGACTGAAATACAGTACTGAGAGGAGCAGCTGGAGAGACAGGCGAGGCCTGCTGTGCCATGTGGGTCAGCTCTCTGGTCAGGGATTGAACTCATGCTGCAGTGGCTTCAGATAGCTTCATAATGCTGTGATTTAACTTGTTGTGCCACCAAGGAGGATCCTCTAATTTAAAATTTTTTGTAGGAGAATCATCAAATATTCTTAAATATTTGATTTAACCTGGTGTATCTGTATTACCAATATGTAACTCAATATAAAATTACTATTGAGATAGTTTATGCCATTTTATTTTAGAGATTTTATTTATTTTTAATAGAACTGGGGTGTAGGTCAGAGGTGTGGGGGTTAAAGGATTCTCCAGAGACAGAGTGGGGAGCAGAACAGGTGAATCTACTGAAATATACTGCTGAAGGGAAATTATATTTTTTGTCTTTCCTTTGTTGCACACTAATTGTATTAAAGTTCCTTTTTATTAAAGGTCTTAAATGTTTTGTCTTGATGCAGTGGGTAGCAAAACCTATTAGAGCGGGCAGGTTTGGGGGGTCTAAGGGTGCCCCTCCATGCCCTGTAATAGACTGATAAGAGGCACTTCCTTTTTAAGATTCTGCCTTCAGGGTCTCCCTGAGTCTCACTCAGTGCTATCAACCTATCACCAGCCATAGCTGCTTGCGTTTAATCCCAGGCAGGGAGTAATCCTCATGGTAAGCAGACTTCACCTGTCTCCCCCACTGCGCCCCTCAGAAGTGTATTTTGGTAGATCCACCTGTTCTGCGCCCCACTGTATCTTTGGTAATCCTCTCCCTGCCTCCCCCGCACTTCTAGCCTACACCCCAGTTCTTGTCTGCATAAATAAATAGAAAAGAAAGAAAGAGAGAAGGAAGGAAGGGATGGAGGGAGGGAGAAAGGAAGGAAGGAAAAAATTCTACTTCCATAGGGCCTTGCTCCTGAAAGAGTATGCCCATCCTTGCCTATTGCCTGGGCAAACAGACTTGCTCTACTCTACACACCCAGCCATTTTAGGATTGGAAAAGGTAGGAAGCAGGAGGCTTTTCAAAGCCTCCTGGCCTCAATCATGTTCAACCACAAGTATGTAGTCTCAGTCATACACATACAACCCAACCAGCTGTGGGGGTTATAGCTAAAGCTGTATTTATATATACTGTTCCTTGAGTGTAGGGCATTTAGGAAAGATGGAAAGACGAATGAGTGGTCTATTACCCCTCACACTAGCTGAAACCCTAACAACCTCCTTTAGAGTATATAATCTACTATTAATTTCCTTATCTTTAGGATTTCCCAAACAAAAGCAACATTTCAAAGAGCTCACCCATACTATTGTCTCCAAATAGCTCTTAACAAAAATCTAATGTGGGAGAATTAAAGAGAACAAAATAAAGAATAAGTGCTTAGTCAAGACTCTTAGTAGATCTATTTCAAATTAGCTTTTTTTTTTTTTAATGTTTGGGTGATTCTTTGGAGGAATGCTGGGAAATAGAGCTACAGAGTATCATATACAGTCCCCGTATTTTCACTAAGTCACTGCCCCTTGCTCTAGCAGGTGAGCAAGGACATGTTGGGTTGTCATCACAGAACTCACAAGTCCAGCTATTGGCCTATGATGCCATGTTGCTTATGTAACTCTACCATCAGCAGCATAATTTAAATGACTACAGTGAACATTGTAGAGCACCACAACATAACTATTTTTTAAAGATTCTTTTTCTTACAAGTATTTCATAGTCAGATAATTTTCATAAGAAAAAGCACTGAGCCTTGAATGCCCAAACTGAATAAAATTTTCAGACATGAGAATTGTGACTATTTAAAGTATATTCCTAATTTTTTTCTCCCATTCAAGATTTGTGTGAATAACTGCGCTTTTGGATTGTTTGAGGAGAGTTTCACAATTGCAAATTAATGATCCATTCCTAGCTGAGATGGTAAAGATACTTCTTTTAAAAAACAAACCCAGATCTGGAATTGTATTGTCATTCACTTGTGCCTTAAAGCATAAATCAAAGACTGACAGAAAAGAAAACCAAACAGAGCACATATGGGACAGTTTCAATGAAAGAAAGCAATTCACATGGCCTATTAAACCACAGCCACTCAGATAAGTCAGTCAATAAACCAATTTCAACAATCTGTTATTACAAGAAATTATGGGAACTTAGAACTATTTACAAAAAGCCATTTCTAATATAATGGAATTTGAGTCAACAGATATTTGTAAGTACAAATTAGGCTAATTAGGCAGAATATTGAAATAGAATAGTAATAGAATGTGGTCGATGCTATGAATATAAGTATATATGCAAAGAATATGCACCCTGGGCTGGGGGTGAAGGTGAAAAAAATCAGAATTTGCCTTTATATTTATTTTTTCTCATACTTTAAAGTTTTCTATTTTTATGAGCTTTTCAATGTAAGTAATTGCACAGTGAGGCACACATAACTTATTAATAGATGTAGGTAGGATGTTACATAATCAATGATTTAGGGAACCTGGCTAAAGAGAACAGAAATAGGAATCATTTTATCCCAGGACAACTCCCTGAATAAGCACTGTTGCATCTGAATCTTGCAGGAAACCTTTGATTTTACCACACAGAGAAGCAGGGGCACCATGTTAGTCAGAAGGAAAATGCAGCGTTGTTTTTGCACATGTGTGGGAGACCAGGGTGCTTCTAGAAAACATGATGGGGTGGGGACAGAGACTCCCACATCTATGGAGGGATGACTGAGGAGAAAGATGAAGTTATGGTGGGAAGGCAGAGAAGAGAGTGTGGAGACTTGAGGGTGTCAAGTTCTAGAACCAATGACATACCCCCATCTAAAGGAGAGAGGGGAGGAAAGAGAAAAATCTAGGGTATGAGTGTGACCACAGAGTCTAGCTTACGCCCCTAATTTCTGGCTGCAAGGGAGGTGGGGAAATAATCAAACTGCCTGGTTTTTAGGATCATTGTACTTTTCACTGCCCATTGGTACAATCTAGGGGTTCCCTTAGTTATGATGCTTAGATAGGCTTTTCTTTGTTGGAGGAGGAATGTGAATCAAAACCTCTTCTGCCTCACTTCACATATAGCCCTGAGCAAGAGAAGCCTCAAGTTTTAAACAATTGAACAGTAATGAGTTCTCCAGCAGTCTGTGATCAAATTCATATTGGCTAGCACAATGTCTATCTCAGACATGTGGTTAGATAAGTATTATTTCTGTACGTGTTCTCTTTTCCATTCGTAATGACATCTTATTCCCTAGATATCTAAAATCTGGAATAACCAAATCATGGAGTCAAATGTTCTCTTGAACAGTCTGCATGGACTGACATTATTGGTAACATTTTTGTTCTAATTTTGGGTTGCAGTTATAAGCAGCAGACATAGATCAGAGGGGTACTGTAATACAGATAATCCAGGGAGACTGGACGGTGGATGTGGGGAAAGGGCAGGGAACCAGGCAGGGAGTCAAGAATAAATCCCCGAATGTGCCAGAGACTGGTTCTTTGCTTCTGTTGCTGGCAAGCACGTTGCTCCTTAGACTGGACACATCTGTTGCTGCTGCCATTATTCCTCCTGCAGTGTGCCCTCAGCGTTTCTAGCTTCTCGTTTAGAGCCGAGTGTCTCATTGTAGAGTCCCGCTTATGCCTGGCTGCCTAGCTGCAAGGGAGGTGGGGAGTGGAACCAGAACAGGTAGATCTAGTGAAATACACTGCTGAGGGGAGCAGCGGGTGGGTCAGGAGAGATCTGGTGCGCCATGTGGGTCAGCTCCCTGGGTGGCTGGGGATCACACTGCCTGATATGATGAGAGATTCCCAAACATAGCAAAGGGGTTCAGGTGCTAGAGAATCGAAAGGGATGCTAAATGCCCACTTTCTGCCTCCTTTTGCAATGCCCATCTTATTTTCCTGAGACCACTTAGTGGGGTTCTCTTCTGACCTCTGAGATTGCCTTGTCACTAGCTTCTTCCCCTTGGCTCTTAAACAAGGACAATACCTGTGGACAAGTTCATTGTATTTTGGTATTTTCATTTCATTTCTGACACATGGCTCCTAAAATCCTCGGAACTACCTGAGTGGTAAGAACGCTAAAAGTTTCTTTTGTTCCAATGGGGTGATTCTTGGTGGGCCTTTAAATAGCTTTAGGGATAAGACTGGTTGCCAGACATTCTAAAACTTGGTCAGAAACTTAGAATTTTCTTTTTTTTTAAAGGTTTATTTATTTATGCGTGCAAGAACTGGGGTGTAGGCCAGAAATGTGTGTGTGTGTGAGGGTAGGTGGTAAGAGGATTCATTAGAGAGTGGGAGCAGAACAGGTAGATCTAGTGAAATACACTGCTGAGGGGAACAGCGGGTGGGACAGGAGAGGTCTGGCGCGATATGTGGGTCAGCTCCCTGGGTGGCTGGGGATCAAAATCTGTGCTGCAATGGTTGGTGATAGCTTGATAGAGCTATCTCTTTAACCTTTGTGCCACCAGGGTGGTCCAGAAGCTTGGAATTTTTAATACCTGCACCTCACAAGCCCCTACCAACCTTAAGGAAGACAGTTTGAGCTCAAAGACTACAGATTTAGTCAATCACCTATTGACAAGTTTTAAAAAATCATATCTGTATAATAAAACCTCCATAGAAACCCTTAAATGATGGCATTTGGAGAGCTTCCAAGTTGGCATATACATCCATGTGCCAGGAAGGTAATACATGAATATATGATACCTGTATGCTTAAACCCAACATTTCTTTCACTGGTTAATAAGAAGTCTTTAGGCCTGTGACTTCCTTTCCCAGAGCCCTATTCACCTGCACCCTCTCTTCTCAGTGACCGGAGTTCCCACATTGCCTTTTCTGTTCTCATGGGCTTGCTGCTGTCTTCTCCAGACAGCCTTTGTCTTGTCTTCCCTTATGTCATCTTTGTGTGCTAGCAATACATTTTCTATAATGATTAATTGTAGCCATACTGGTCTCTTTACTTTCCTGCAAATCTCTCTCACTTCACTGTCCTTATGCCTTTCTTTATCCTTTCTCATTTTTCCATTACTACCAGCTTAGGTCCTTTCCTCATTTCATGACCTCTGTTCACATCCCATTTTCTTCCTGAAGCCATTCTTAATTATCCAAGGAAGAGTTTTCTGCCTTCCAACACTCAAGATTTGGGTGGCATAATTATGTCAAATGAAAGTATGGTTTTTAGAAATAGCATATTACTAGCTTGAAGTCAAGCAGATGTTGACATTATCTTGCTTAAATTAAACTGTCATGTTCTCTGGCTCCCAAGAGTTGGCAAGTCGGACTCTGCTTCAGTGTTTCCCTGATGTGTACGCTGACATATACCTTTGGAGGAAAGTAAAAGAGAAGAAGGAAACCCAAATCATGAGTGAAGGGTACTCAAAACTGTTTGATTTGTCTGAACTGTCTGGTTCAGTAATTATATGTATGGTAACTTGGTAAACAGCAACAAAAAGAGCTGTATAAAGGCAACATATTTATACTTTTATTTCTAGGTATTTTGTAAGTTTCTAAAGGGCAGATGCTAAGTTCTCAACCTTGTACCTATCCTCTGCCTCTAGACAGCATTCCCTCAGAACAGAGAATGGGATGTTTTTTAAAATGGAGGCGAGGAGGAAGGGTAGATGGTTGGCCCCTGGTCTTACCAGCATCTTCTGTAAAAGATTGCCACTTCCCCATTTTGCAGTGAAACCCAAGCAGAGTCCACTCGCTCCATGTTGCTGGAAGCACTTCACATAGGTGTCTAGCTCTCCAGCCTGCTCTCTCTCTGGCAATGATGTCTGTGGAGGACTTGAGGTGACAGCCAGCCTGGAGGTTCTTGAGGTGGACAAAGGCAGGACTGAGGTCACAGCACCAGCAGATTTCGCCAGTCGCAGGATGCCTTTGCCACTGTGAGCCATTGAAACTTCAGTTTCACGTGTAACTACACCCATGTAGCCCATGCTTCTTATTTTAAACCCTAATGATCAGGAGTTTGATTATATGTCTAAGAGCCAAATGGAAAACTCTATGTGGAAATTTGCACATCAAATATCTAAAATCAGAGTAATTCTGGGTAAGAGAAAGTTTTGAGGATGAGACTGATGAAGTTGTCCTGGCTCCAACAATTTACGAGTTATGTGTTCTCTGCTGGTAGTTTTCAATCACTTTGGGTTCAAAACCACGTTGTTCTCATAAAATTTCTTGAGCATCCCAAGGAATTTTGGTTTATGTGTGTTATGGCTATCTGCAGTATCAGATAAGACTGGAAAATTTAAATATCTTATTACTTAATCCATCACATGCTCATGCACTCTACTTTTTATGAGAAATAACTATTTCCCAAAAGAAAAAAAATTAGTCACAAAAGTGTCAATATTTTATATTCTAGTAAATTCTATAGTAACTGGTCTAAGAGACGATGGGTGATTCTCATAATCACTTCCTCATTTTGTCTGTTGGGATATATTGTTGTTGTTGTTTTTTTTTAAAGATTTATTTATTTATGCATACAGAACTGGGGTACAAGCCAGAGGCTCAGGGGCGGTGAGAGGCTTCACCAGAGACAGAGCGGGGAACAGAACAGGCAGATCGACAAAGTACACTGCTGAGGGGAGCAGCGGGCGGGCCAGGAGAGGTCTGCCACGCCATGTGGTCACCTCGTGGCCGGCGGGAATCGAGTTCATGCGGAAGCAGCTTTAGCTTCTCAGTGCTGTGCTTTAACCCACTGCACCACCAGGGAGGGCCGGGATATATTGTTTTGGATGAAAACAATGAAGAAATTGCAGCCAGTATCACACAAATACACAGTTGAAAAATGGAGAGATTTTTATAACCTTTAAAAATAATAGTGGGCATTCTTTGTTACTAGAGCAAAACTCGAGACAACTGGGAGTTTCTTAAAGGTTAGTTGCAATGTGGAATCAGCCATGTAGTGAATATTTATTCTGTGTTACATAAAAACCACAGGTCTATCTTTTACTTTGAATAGTACTTTTTCTTAGTCTGGTCATAAGTTTGTAACATCATTACAGGTCATTTGGAAAATATTGCTTTCTGGAAACATGTGAACCTTCCAAATATCGACCACATGTAAATCCCACCCCTCATTTCATCAAATAGTCCTTAAGGGTCAGGACAGTGTTAAATTCATGGTGGCAGACACAACTTTTCAAAAATTCAGATTTCTTAAGAAAGCAGATTTTATGCTGGCAATAACATCCATTGTTTTCTTTAAAGGGACAGCCTCAACCTGGTTTATTTTTGAGAAAATGTTCACTCAGTCCCTAAGGCAGAAGACTATGCTTTGTCAGTCTATCAATTATAAAAAATGTCAGTCTATCAATTATAAAAAAGCTGTTGGTTCAGTTTGGGACTGAAGCAATCACAGTACTTTTTCTTAAGGTATACAGCAGAAGTACTTCTGTTATACCTCAGTGTGCCACACAAAAATTAAACAGATGCATATCCAAGGGTATAAGTTAATAGTAATTTTTGGTGTGTCATCAGGATGCTCTTAAGTGAACTTGATTTTTCTCTCCACTGCAGGTAGTTGGTTGCCACAGTCTTGATTGGTGCTGAGGCAATACAAAGCAAAAAAAAAGCGAATTTTTTTTTTAATATTTTTTATATTGTTACAGTTTTGCCCTTGTGAACCTGGACACATTGGGGAGATGTCCAAGAGGCCAATGGACCACACAGTGAGAATCAGTCCCTAGACAAATGCCTTCACCTTTCTAAAACAGGTGTAAAGGGCTTCTGAGAATTAAGTATTTTTTATATTAAATAATGTATGAAAAGTACTTAGTGTAGTACCTGATATATGTTTCGATTAAATGTTACTACTAATCTATTGATGATATGGAGACAGAGTTCTATCAGTCTTAACAGAGGTAATGATAATGATTGTTTATTTTCTCCACAATCTCATTTCTCTGGCAGTTCTCCATGTTAGCTGGTTGCTCATTAGTCTCTTGTGAGGTTGCTCCTTTTGTTCCAGCCAAGGTCGACTCACTGCCAGGTTCTGGATCTGACCTCTGTCAGACCTCCACAGCCGTTTCTGCTCTTCATGCTGCTACCTCAGTTAAGAAAGCCCGGTTTTGTGGAAACTACTCTTCAAGGCTGTTAGTATTTGACCTGCCTGTGACTTGGCTTACAGATCTGTAGAGTGGGAATAAGAACAGTCCTTTTACGTATGTTTTTGGAGGGTCAGCTGAAACGATTAATTGGAAAGTCTGGCAGGGGGCCCAGCTGTAGCATGTGTTCAGCACAGGTTAGCTTGTCTTTTTCTTCTACTTTTCTCATTTTCCCTCTCTAATCTATTCAAAGCATTACCACTGAATTAATTTTCTCCTAGCATTGCTTGTTCATTTAGTCAGCATGTGACACCCATGAACTGGACATTTGTTGTGTGCTAGGCTGAGAAGGGGTGCGGATTAGTACACAAGAGAGGCCTTGAGAGCTAAAGTTTTTTTTTCCTCCCCCCCCTTAAAGATTTATTTATGTATGCATATAAGGACTGGGGTT
The DNA here is from genome assembly GCF_000260355.1 of Condylura cristata. Lineage (NCBI taxonomy): Eukaryota > Metazoa > Chordata > Mammalia > Eulipotyphla > Talpidae > Condylura > Condylura cristata. The sequence goes on from NW_004567111.1 coordinate 43,578,849, forward strand.
CAGGCCAGTGATGTAGAGGGTGAGAGGAGAGACAGAGTGGAGAGCAGAACAAGCAGATCAACTAAAATATGCTGCTGAGGGGAGCAGAGGGTGAGACAGGAGAGGTCTGTTGCACCATGTGGCTCACCTCCTTGGCCAGGGATCAAACTCTGTGCTGCAGTGGCTGTGGACACGCAAGCACAGGGAACAGATAAGTTTCAGAACCAGGAGCTGTGAATTCAGAGTTTGGCGAAGACTTCAGTTTGGCCAACACACGAAGATGGGGTGGGAGCTGGTTCCCAGGCCACTTGGAACCATGCCTTGCCATGCTAAGGAGACTGACCTGCCTCCCTGTGTTTTGTCATGTTTGTTCAGATGCGCTTTAGGATACATGCTGTCTTCTATAGGGGCTTCATGGTTATTTACCTAAGTCTCGGTCCTTTCAACTTGTTTGTGATCTTCTCAGCAAAACATGTTTTCTCAACCGCAGCAGGTCACAGGAAAGCTTCACACCTGCAGTTACTCTGGGACATGTTTGCTGATAGATACATGAAAAATATTTTTACTCATTTTGTTGAAGTTGTTAACCAGGATCTTACATCTAAAAGCCACTATTGTATAATGTACAGCTCTTTCTTAGCAACAGCACCTAATGCCTTTTGTTCTTAAGCAGCCAAAGGCACACACCTCCTGTTGCTCCTGTTGACATATTCTCATCTCAGGAGTCATTCCTCATCTTTACTGACAACATGAGGGAGAATGAAGCAATCAAGTGGAACCACTGTTTCTGATCAGAAATTTCTAAGAGATAGATAATTTTGTAGAGAAGCTTTTATACTATCGTGTCTTCAAAAGGACACAAATAGCAATGCTTTAGGATTTCTGAGCTTGCCCTGGTTGCCTACCAAGATGACAGTCTCTGCTGTATCTTGGTTCACAGCTATTAGTCTGTAAGGATCCTTTGGTTAAGTCTCGTTGGGTACAGATCATGGAGAAAGGCTGGATTGACAGGAGGATTTCACCTCTTTGAAGAGCTTTGGAAGTTCAGCAAGACAAACATCTTCAGGATATTGGAGAGATCACTGCATTTATGTCATCAAAGTATCCTTTCTGGGCACCTAGTATTGGTAGGGGGTGTGGCCACTGGATCTACTCTGAACTAAGGTTTTTGCCATTTCTTCTTCCTGTCTCACTCTATCCATTTGGGGAAAACATTTTCTGTTTTCCCTGAAAGGTAAAGCATCAGGTGAACAGATAGTCTCTTCTACTACTGGGTATACACCGATTCTGTGTTAGGTGGTGTTAGCTGGTTAAATAGTGGGTCTGATGATTGCATGACATTATGTCTGAAAGACTCAGTTTTAGACAGTCTACTGTCACACCCTAAGCCTGTTTATAAGTTTGGAAAATAATCCCTACAGCTACTAATAATTTACAAGGTCCCTTCTCTGTGTGTGAAGAGAATGGTCCTCCTGAAACCAAATTAGAGGACCCCTAGTGAATGAAGAATTGCAATCTGGCTCCTTGACCTCTGCTACTCTTCCAAGGAGGAGGCTCTTCCAAGTCTGGAGAGAGACGCGGCTGGAAGGGGGCTGGGTAAGAAGCCCATAGCTCCTTTTTACTAAGTTTTAATTCTGAGGTTATTTTGCTCCTCTATAGGTGCACACATTGTACTTGCCTTCCACCAAACCACTGTGCCAATGGATGCTTCCCTGCCTGCCCCTTAAATTCTTTCACAAAGTGCAAGATTTATTACTGCTTTATTTTATGCTATGTTTTGTTATTTATATTTCACAGGTGCGTGAAACTATGTGATATCTTTCAGTTTCTGACTTATTTCACTTAATCAACTTGAGTTCCATTTACTTTGCCCTCAAAGCAACTATTTCATCTTTTTAATAGCTATGTAGTATTCCGTCAAGCATATATTTCAGTTTCTTTATCCATTCATCTATTGGAGGGCATGTAAGTGGCTTCATAATTTGGAAATTGTAGACAGTTCAGTTATGAACATAGGTGTATATAAATCTTTTTGTATTAGTTTTCATATTTTTAGGGTTTTTAATATAGGTTTGGCAGGATCATATGGAGTTTCCATGTTTATTTTCTTAAGAAATCTCCATACCAGCTGGAAAAGATCATGCTTAGTGAGATAAGCTAGAAAGAGAAAGAAAAATACCGGATGGTTTCGCTCATAGCAGGAGTATAATGGACTAGGCAAGAAAATAATACGAATAATGAACAGCCATATACCAGAGACATTTTGTGGGGGTGGAGTGGGTAATGGGATAAAAAACGGGGAGGGGGGAGGGAAGTGCATGGGACTATGGTGATGGGAAACCCAAGGGATTACAATTGAGATGCAAAAAAAAATGTAAGAAATGATGTAAAAATAAACTTATATTATAAAAAAAAATGATAGCCATCATAGAAACATTAACACAACTGCATGCATGTCAAGTTGTTGAGGAATGCACAAATCTCGTAGTGAATAAATGTACTGTACTTTGAAAAAGGAAAAAAAAAATCATACCACTTTCATTAGGCATTGTACGAGCTTGCATTCCCACCAACAGTGGATGAGTTTCTTTTTCACCATAGCCTCATCAACATTTGTTGTTTCCATTCTTTTTTAAAAATAAGGGATAGTCCCAAGGAGGTGAGAAGATATCTTATTGTGGTTTTGACTTGCAATGTTACAATAATCTTTTTTCATGATCCTATAGGCCATCAGAATGTCTCGTTAGAAAAGTGTCTGTTTACATCTTTTGCCTAATTTTTTTTTAAGATTTATTTATTTATTTGTGCCTACAGAACTGGGGTACAGGCCAGAGGCTCAGGGGCGGTGAGAGGCTTCACCAGAGACAGAGTGGGGAGCAGAACAGGCAGATCTACGAAGTACACTGCTGAGGGAAGCAGCGGGCGGGTCAGGAGAGGTCTGGCTCACCATGTGGTCTCCTCCCGGGCAGGAGGCAGGCGGGAATCGAACTCATGCGGAAGTGGCTTCAGATTCTCAGTGCTGTGCTTTAACCCGCTGAGCCACCAGGGAGGGCCCTTTTGCCTAATTTTTAACTGGGCTCTTTTTGTTGGATTGTATTAGTACTTTGTAAATTTTGGAAATTAACCCCTTGGCAGGTATGTGATGGCAGCTTGTGTCTTCTTATTGCTGCTCTCATAACTCACCATGTTCCTTTAGGTCTATCGACCTTGTAAATGCACTTGCTGCATAGGGCATCTTTCCCCTTTTGCAAAGCCCAAGAATCTGTTTCTTCAAGACCCTGCACAAAAGTCAATTCTGCCTTTCTGACTGATTGCCGTCCCCACTCTGTATGTTCCAAAGTGCTATCTCTATCTGTGCTATAGCATTTGTCACATGGAATTTCTTATGAAGAGTTTTGTTTCCCTAATTGGACTACGAGTTCTTGGGGCCAGCCCCATGTTTTATGCATTTTTGCATCTGCTCCAGAGCCTAGCAAAGGGCATGTCAGTTAGAAGGCATTCATTATCAGTAGAGTGGATGAGTAGATTTCAGCCTTTGGCCCCAATGTAAGGTTATTATCAGATCAGAAACTATCTGCTTGATACGTGTTTATTAGATTATTTGGCTATCTATGGTTTAATGTGTATGCCTTTATGTTCTCCTTTAGTACTTAAAAAAAATCTTAAAAATTACTAGCTTTTCTTAATCATGTCACATCCTCTCTCCCCTTATAAAATGAGGTGACCCCTTGACTCCTCTTCCCTCCAGTCTTTGGCATACTTCCACAGGTGATAATGGTGTGGTTTGGAATTAAGGTGAGTGAATGCCATAGATAGTGCCTTAGCCTGCTCTTTTTTCATATCACAATCTTAGAATTGGGAATTATTTTTTTCTCTTTAAAGTGGCCCCTTTACAATGCGTGTTTCAGGTGGCAAAGAGGCACTGAAATAGGCAGGGTCTTGCATGTGTATCTGCTGTGTTCTCATGAATGCATTTCACCCCCAAAACTCTCCACTTGGGACTGGGAAGAGAGAACTCCCTGCAAGTCCATTTATCATATGACTAGAGTAAGTGAAAGGTAATCCTTTTTAAAATGTGAGTTATGGAACTTTGCAAAGCGCCATTTATCTATGTCTACTGTGGAAAGACAGAATGCAGGGCAAGTTTATTACTTAAACGGAGCGTGCTTTCTATTGTCTTTAAGGCTCCATTTCCCACACCTTGTTTCAGCACACAGTAATGCCCTAACATGGTGAATTTGTATGAAAACATTGATTAAGCACCTAGAGTTGCCTGTTACCAAACATGGAGCAGATACTGCAAAGTACATGCTTCGTAAGCAAGCTGCTAAATTATTAGACTTCTGGGTCTATTTCAGCACACCTTGGTTTAATCTACTGTATGTGAATAATATTTTCTTGGAAGAAAGCTAAACAGCTTTGGAAAGTGGAAACTCTTTAGAACTCTCAACCAGGCGGGTATGTTTTAGAAGGATAAAAGGGATCAACGCAGCCAACCATAAATTTGAAAAACTCCACTAAAAAAAGAAATGGAGGTATTTTCCTATTCCTTTTTCCTCTCATAAAAATGGTATTGAGGTGTGGCCATAAACCTTGAAACAAGACACATGACCTGCATTGACACAAAACGGATAACCCACAAAATATTTAGTTTCCAGTTTTAAGCAGTTTAAAGTGGAAAGAGAAAACATGTTCTCTCCAGACTTCCTTTTTAAACAACAACTTGCAGCAGCTGGTGAACAGACAAATGACAATAATGTCCTAATACATTTGAGACGAAACAGTCAAATGGCATTCACATTTATAAGGTTCAACAAACATTTATTCAGCACCTGCTTCTCCAGCTCCCTCACATCTTGTTTCCCCATGGACCAAAAATGGTTTTTATTTATTTATTTATTTAAAGACTTAAGACAGAGGGGGGAGCAGAACAGGCAGATGTACTGAAATACACTTACACTGCTGAGGGGAGCAGTGGGTCGGTCAGGAGAAGTCTCACCAAGCCATGTGGGTCACATCGCTGGCTGGGGAACTAAACTCATGCTGAAGATAGCTTTATAGTGCTGTGGGAGGGCCCCATTTAATGTTTATAAGGGAGTGATTGGTATATGGCAATGTGGAAGATACTAGCAGATATAGTAGGGTGCTTCCAGCACAGCCCAGGCACACAAATCACGACAAAATGCATATTTTCCTATGGGAACTAAAGCATGGACAGGACCTTTAGGAGGCCCTGCTCTGAATTCAGGTAAATAAACGAATAGTCGGCCCTGTCCACTCCGTGCTTAGCAGAGTTAAAGAAATTAATGCTTTAGCAGAAATTAAGGACTGGGGAAGGTACAAAGGAATGCAGAACCGTTAAAGAACCGTGTGTGTGTGTGTGTGTGTGTGTGTGTGTGTGGAGTTCACATGTCACAAGGAGGCCAGCAGCCTTCTTGGTAGGGTAGGAAACCCCTGGCCATTCTCTTAGCACATGAAGCTTCTGCAAGTCACTCCGTATCTCTGCATCCAATTTCATCCATTTCTATCAGAGGTTTTAAATAAAACTACACCCTCTTCCATTAGGGTGAACACTTAAAACCACATTTACACAAAATTACATTTTCACAAACGTCTATTAGAAGCCAAATTCCAGGCCCAAGCTATTAGCCAAATCCCATTAACAAAGGGGAAATTAAGAAAATTAGTTGATTAAAAACAGCTTCATCAAAGTACAACACTGATGCCAACAATATAAAGAGTTGAATTATTGATTTGGGGGGGGGGTTAGCAGATAGTGCATTAACAAGAGAAAAGTGATCTCCCCTCCTTTTGTCTGTTCTTCTCCACCCCACCCCCCGCTTTTACTTTGGGGATAAGTACTGACCTACTACAGTAACCGGGACGTAGGAAATAGAGGTGACCCAGTAAGGTGGGAGGGCATGAAGGTGGAGGTAAAGGAGAGGAGGCTGAGGGAGGAAGTGGGGACGCCTGGCCCGAAGGGGTAGAGGTCAGAAGCCGGGGACTAGGGCGCAATCCTGGCGTAGGAGCCACCACCCCCAACCTCCCCAGCCCGCGGAACCCCAACTGCAGCCGCTAGCCAGGCTGCTAGCGCGCACAGGGGTGCTCCCGCTGTTGGCCGCCAGAGGGCGCGGCCGAAGCCGGCGCGGTGGAACCCGAAGAGGGAGGAGGGGAGCCGCGGAGAAGGGTCAGCCGCGGCGGCACCGGCGACAGCGGCGCAGATCCGCTCCCCGCGCGTCTCCAGTCCCCGCGCCCAGGCAGTCCCCGCCGCCGGGATGCGGACGCCCGGCCACCGCCGCCGCCGCCTCGCAGTCTCAGCACTGCTCTCGCTCCTCACCTGCTCCCTGGGTAAGTAGCGGGCGGCTCAAGCGCGCACGGGAGAGGCGTGGGCTTCCCGGGCGCTGTCGCCCGCGTCCCGAGTTCGTGCGCTGAGGGAGGCGCCGGGTGGCTGAGCTCTGCCCCGCGGGCGCCCGCGTCCTGCC
>NW_004567111.1:43585707-43604852 GCF_000260355.1 Condylura cristata
CCCGCCGCCCGCCCCGCCTGGTCCTTCGTCGCTCTGCCTGGGGTTCGAGACACGGCGCCCGCCTTTGGGGGCTCCCCGCGGGGTCTTACGGACTAGTCTCTGAGGACTGACTAGTCTCTGACCCAAGTTGGCACGACCCTCTTTGCGGAATCAAACGGGGGTATCCGCCTGGGCTTTCAGGGTGCGCGGTCGTGGTATGGGGAGCCGGAGGAGGGAGGACCTTTTCCAGATCTTGGGGCTTTGTGGAGGAAAATTAGAGAACACTTCTGTGAACGGTGATTGTTGTATCTAGCGCCATAATACTTCCCCCTTTTCCTTTCATTTCCCCTCGCAAGAGCAATTTCTTCCCTTTCTAACAAAAAGATGTGCTAAAAGTTTTTTTTTTTTTTTAGTATGATCGACTTTCATAATAAGATTTATTCAAGTTTGGAAGCCACGGCGAACAATTATTGCCTTTTCAGTGTTCTTAGGGTTATTATTTTCTAACCCAGGCTTTTATTTCCAGTTTAAGAGCCCGCAATTTCAGATTTTTAGAAATGGCAGAATGGTGCAATTTAGGAAAAGACAGCGACATTTTCACATTGCTGTTTTATTAGCGACTGGAACCTTTACGCCCCCCCCCCCTTTTTTTATTTTTCAAATTTAAGTTCCCCTTATACGGACCTTATTTCGGTGCCTCTGATATTTCTATAGGTGCTCAGTAAGTGTGGGAAAATCGAGTGAGATTAATTGGTAATTAATTGTTCACACGCATGATTAAGTAAGCAACAATGTAATTAAGTGTTCGGGCATCTTGGACCGAGAAGGCTATAATTGATAGTGAAAAGCAACTGGACTTGGCGGTTATCTGCTTTAGTGAAAGAAAGAGGGCATTGCTGGGGGGCAGTATGGGAACCGGGGACTCTACCAGGAGCAGAAATTGACTAGGTAGCTCCTGGCTGCATCAGTTGGCTTGCTGCCTGGAGGTTTTGCTAGTAACCAAATGGGGTGGGTGGTAGCTGAAATTGGCATTCTATTTATACCATTGTATTTTATAATGCTGAACAAGGGGTGTAATATTTGTATATAATATATTCAATGTAATGGCTGAAATACATGCATGTATCTATTTTTTTATTGCACTTAAGGGAATAGCAGCACTGTCCAAACTTGGTAATAACTTAAAGGACGTTCAGAATGAACTAAAATGTCATTACATCTTTAGAGAGATCTATTAGATTGTGAAGTTGTCAGATAAGCACAATAAATAAGACATAAAACCTATTAAAAGGTCCCTGTGAGACATTTGGCTTTGTGAACTGACTTTCATGGGTTGGTGCAGAGAGGAAGCTGTATTCTTGAAGTACTGAGGTAAACCATGAGTTTATTTTATTGAGCGCAGCTTTGGGGCCTGGGGTGGGGGACCAAAATGTTAAAGGATGTGGTGCCACTCTTTATGTTTTTGGAATGAAAGTTCTTGAAATGGTGCTGAAAGATAAAAATATGATAGGAGCTTTGAGGCACGTGAACAGTGCTGATAGTTTAAAATTACCCTAAATATTCTCTTGTAAGATTGGTGAACAGAAATGATAGTTTAAAATTCTGATAGTTTAAAATTACCTTAAATATTCTCTTGTAAGATTGGTCTGACTGCATGTAGTCAGTTTTCCCACAAACTATAGCATATTCATTTATGTTTTTAGAAAAAATTCACTACATTCAATTTATTTAAAGCCCATATGGTTATATGTACATAATTCACTGTAATTTCAATTTTGAAGTCTGGCACCAGTTCTAGAATCAAAATTTATTCACGTCTCAGGTCAGTCACTGTGTGACTTTTAGTGGCTTTGAACCTCAGTTTTCTAATATAAAATGGGAGGCATAGACTAGATAAAACACTAGAACTTTGTTGTTCCTTCCAGCTTTAATACACCGATTATGTTGTAGCAGAATGCTGTCTCCTTCCCCTATACCACATAATTCCTTCTTTTTCTGACAAACAAAACTCTTGGCTCATTCAGAGGGTTGTGGACTGAATTGTCTACCCTCAAATTCACATATCAAAGCCTCATTGTTTAATGTGACTGTATTTAAAGATAAAGCCTTAGTGTAGGAGATAATTAAGGTTTAACGAGGTCATAAGAGTAGAATCTTAATCCAATAGGAATGGTGATCTTTGAGGAATGCATGCAAGCAGGTTATGTAAAGATATAGAGAGATGTCCATTTGCCAGCCAAGGTCAGAGGCTTCAGCAGAAACCTACCTTTACCTTGCTGACACCTTGATCTGAGACTTCCAGTCTCCAGGACTATGAGAAATGAATTTCTGTTGTTTAAGCCCCCCAGTATATGGTCTCTGCTGTGACACTCTGAGCTGACTAACAATACAGGTGGTAAGAAGGGTGGGTGAATGAAGGCTGTAAGGCTGCGTCTAGGAAGAGTACATTATCAGTGGTATTTGCAAGTTGGGGTACCCAGGGAGCTATCTAGAGAGATCTTTGTGGGTCTCCTGCAAAGCTTATAACGGTGACCATCCTGGTTAGGATGCAGACCCTGATGAGGCTCTCTATTGGTGAATCCTTGAGAACCTCACTCAAGAATGCAGTGAGGACTCAAGTGACTGAGTATGATTTTTTTATGATAGAGCAAGAGACAGCACCAGGGAGTCCCCTTCTCCAAGAAGACATTCCCTGATCAAAGTCTTAGCCTGTTACTGTATGGAGTTCAGAGCCTTTTGGCAAGAAGCAGTGTCACAGCTGGGTGGTTTCCTCCCTGTTGTTGGGGCAGTGTTTTCTCGGTGCCTTCACAGTTGTGGTCGTGTCTCATCATACTCTGCATGTTCAGAAAATGGAGGCCAAATCCCACTGAGAGGCAGGGATTTAATATTATAGTGAGTTCTTGGCTAATGTGGGTCACTCTACCCATGCTTCATAATTCAGCTCTAACTGTTTTGGGCTGGGGGTCCTGTACCCTCCTCCTTCTAACCATAAGGGGGCCATATAAACTGTAAAGATGGCTCAGAGACACATATGTTGCAAAAAAAGGTTATTAATAGAAACAATGGATCAAAGACATTTGTAACAGGGGTTTTCCAGACCCCAGCAACTTCTGTCTCCGGGTGGACGGGAAAGGAAATAGCACCACCTGGGTGCCAGGTGACATAGAGGACCGTGCTAACTCTGAGTCCTCTGTTTCATCCCCCGTATTACATGAGATTAAAAGTAATAAGCCTCTTTCTATTTTGAGCCTCAGTTGTTTGGGTTTTCTGTTATCTGCAGCCAAACCTAATCCTAATTGATAGATCTATGAAGAAACTTATTTGAATCTGTGGTAAGATAATAGGTATTAACTTTCATCTTTCTTATCACTATGTCCACTCTGAGTCAAAATTGCATTTATTTGCATTTGCCAAAATTAGGAATGATTTTCATTCTGAGCAGGTCTTATTCAGATTCCTTTCATTGACCTGACTCCAGGTGGTTCAGTTTTTTTTTTATTTTTTACTAATCCCTTCCTTCATTTCTTAAGCAGTACTCAGATATTAATTGGCACAGGTTTTAACCCTCTGGATGGATTCTTTGTTATCCAGGTAATTGATTTAGTCAAGATTCAAGCTTTTTGAGGGGATAGGGTGTGGGAAAGCATCTACCTCAGAGGGGGTGTGGTAGGGAGGATATGACCTGGTCTTGTTAATGCTTTGAAGCAAACATTTGCCTGGTACTGAGCACCTTTTAACAACCTAACTCATTTAGAGCACCAGGGCCTGAGTTCTTGGTTTAGGATTACTTACAGGGGAATTTGCAAATGTAGCGTTTTGCCTCCTTGAGCCTTACCTATAACCCATCTTCGCAGTGCAGATTCTTCTGTAAGAAGAATATACTGGAGGGCTCTCCCTGGTGGCGCAGTGGGTTAAAGTGCGACACTACCAGGATAGCCCCAGCCTACAAAGCTATCCCCAGCCACTGAAGAAGGAGTTTGATCCCTGACCAGGGAGGTGACCCACGTGGCGTGGCTGGCCTCTCCTGTCTGGCCCGCTGCTCCCCTCAGCGTGTACTTTGTGAATCTGCCTGTTCTGCTTTGCACTCTGTCTCTGGTGAATCTTCTCACCACTCCTGCACTTCTGGCCCATATCCCAGTTCTGTATGCATAAATAAATAAATCTTTTTTAAAAAGAGAATAATATACTGGAGTATTAATTCATCTTTCCCAACATAAAGGAAAAGTTGCAGTGTCAGGAGTTCATCAAACTTATTATTGGTTGAGAGGCTCCTTTAATTCTGTATTTCAAAGCTATATTCTCTACACCAGTCCCAAGAAGCCAACTCAGTATAGGTGTTGATTTGAACTACTAGAAAATGTTAACAATTTAAAAATTATATTATAAGGAACATGATATTTAAACTTTTTTTCATTTATTCAAAAAAATTCTTGAGTAGCTACCATTCTGAACAGGGGGTGATCTTCACCCTTCCCTCTCCCTCTACCATTTGTTGATGTCCAGAGATGTTTAGATTGTCACAGGGGTGGTTTGCTAGAGAGTGTTAGTGGATCTAGAACCAGGGGTCCCCCACCCCTTCAAAGAATTACCTAACATGTCAGGAGTGGCAGGTGCAGGGGCTGAAGACTTCCTAGAGGCAGGTACACTGGAGCTCAGATCTGACAGGGGATGCGGATATCACTTAAGTGAAGGGAAGAAGGACAAAGGGAAAGAACTTGATGCTGGAGGAGAAATCCAGTGGAAAAGGACAGGCCTGGAGAGACTGGTAGAGAGAGGAGGAGGGCCCTGGGGGGAGTGGAGGAAGATGCTAGGAAGATTTTTAGGGTGAGGAGTTTGGACAGTTTTTAGAGCAGTGGGAAGCTGTTGAAGGGCTATCCAAGGAGAGTGACATGATTTGACATCTATTTTAAGAAGCTCACTCTGGTTGCTGTGTGGCACTGGGATTGGAAGGAACCAGTGTGTGTGTGTGGGGGGGCAGTGAGGAATCTACTATGTGAGAGATGATTAAGAAACTCTAAGACATTGTGATTGATTGAATCACTGGCTGAGAGAAGAGGGTGGGGTCAAGGATGAGTCAACATTTCCATATTTAGATGTAGGCTGATAGTGGTGCTGTGTACTGATATAGGCACTAATGGAAAGGGACTGGATTAAAATTTTATTTGTAATTGTTGGTAAATATTAAAAAAAATAAAATCGACCATTTTAGCTGCGTTAAAGTATGCTGTTCTTGGCAGTAAGTACCTCAGAATTTTTCTAAAATTTACTCTCCATATTTGGGGAGGTGAGATGCTGGTTCAGTTTGGTTGAGTTTGGGATGCTTAGGAGATGTTCAGATACTTTGTCAGGTCGGCCTGTTAAATCTGTGAGTTTGGAGCTCAGAGGAGCAGTCCACTGGAGAGAGATTTGGGGGGCAATTTGTGTGTGTGTGTGTGTGTGTTTTTCCCTGAAAGAGCTTAGATTGACAAAATAAATCCATTGAGGCTTTTACTTAAAATGCATGTGGACCAGGCCCTCCCTGGTGGTGCAACGGGTTAAAGTGCAGCATTGTGAAGCTATCCACGGCCACTGCAGCAGGAGTTCAATCCCTGGCCAGGGAGGTGATCCGCATAGTACAGCAGACCTCTCCTGACCCACCTGCTGCTCCCCTCTGTAGTGTGCTTCACTTAGTCCTCCCCTCTGCTTCTGGTGAATCCTCTTAACCCCTGCACCTCAGGCCTGCACCCCAGTTCTTATATACATCTTTAAAAAATGCAAGTGGACCAAAGATTTGGTAGAGGAGGTTGGGAAGAAAACAAGTCTTTATCTGTCTGATATAAAACTGCAGGTTTAGACCAAAAAAAAAAAAAGTGAGTAAAAGCATCAAGTATGATTTGAATTTATCTCAAGTATAGCCATCCCATTTTCTCCGAGGAATATGACTTATTTCAGTCCTAAAGAAATATTTTATGATGTGAGAAGGTGATATGTTTCATCATTGGTTCCCGAAAGAAGCTCAAGTCTCTTTACACATTATGTTGAATTTATTTTCTACAGATTCTTGAAGGTGATTACATAGGAACTTGTTCTTCACGAAGGAGATGAATCAAGTAAAAGATCATAAATGGCCAAGGCCTGCTACAAAAATAGTCCCATGAAGTTCCCTCCATTGCCTGTTTAGCTGACCATCAATTCATGTCAGTCTTTAGCACACACAAGAACCAACACTGTGTCTGAGTCCCCTTGATGAAAATGCATATTCCTGAGTCCAGCTCCAATTGTCCTGACTTAAATGCTCCGTGATGAGGCCTATGAATCTGTATTTGTTAAAGATTTATTTATTTATGCATACAAAACTGGGGTACAGGCCAGAGGTGCAGGGGCAGTGAGAGGCTTCACCAGAGACAGCGTGGGGAGTAGAACAGGCTGACTGACAAAGTACTCTGCTGAGGGGAGCAGTGGGTGAATCAGGAGAGGTCTACTGTGCCATGTCGTCACCTCCTAGGCCGGGGATCGAACTCACACTGAAGGGGCTGCGGTTAGCTTGCAGTGCTGTGTCCTAACCCATTGCTGCACCAGGGAGGGCCTGAATCTGTATTTTTAAAGACCTCGGGCGAGTTACACATGTAAGCAGTGCTGGACCCCTGGCACTGCTACACCATAGATGTAGCCAGACACCGGATGGTGTTCATGCATATCTGTAGAATGTAAAGATGGTCGCTTTACTTTTAAAATGCAATGAGCAGGTGGTTTCTGGGGGTGGGGAGCAAAGGCCTACTATTCAGCTGTCAGGAGTTTTATCTACTGGGAGAGGAATCAGAAACCTCAGAACTAAGTTCAAGCTAAGATATCTTTCTCTGGTTCTAGCATCTTTTGGCAATATTTCAAATTCACTGGAGGGACTGTATTGTGTGGAGCACAAGTTTGAAGAACTAGAGCAGTGGGTTGTTAGAACAAAGTTTTTGGACAAAAATAAATTCTCGGAGGGGTTAGACTGATTCAGACTATAGACACTGATAGACTGGTGATACTGATGGGGGCGCTTTTAAACCTGCTTCTTGTATTGTGGAAATAGATATCTAAAAGTTAAGTATAAATTGTGTTTTATAAACTGAGCCTGGCAGCTAGCTGTTCAGTAGTGGGCTTGCAGTTGTGAAATGAAGATTTCCTTATGTCTGAGGGTGATGGTTTGAATCTCTCCCCCCTAAAGCCTATTTGAGTTGGAATTTTATTTTTGTATCCTGAATGACATATGGGTGTTCATATCATTTAAGTGAGATGAGTCAAAGCAAATGATCTTTTTCTTCCTAAAATATACAGTTATTTCCTATTCCCCCATTTATTGTCCTTCCCGTATATATATTACCGTCTGGCACATAGAACATATTGGTCCTGGCAGACTTTGTTGCCAAGTGAAGAAAAATTTGTGTTCTACACTCCATTTCCCCATTGACTACTGAGATACATCAGATGTGTATTGAGGAGCAAGATCAAGTTGGAGGCGGGCAGTAGACTCAGAAAAGGATTGTGGAATCTGCTTACTGCCATACTTGGGGGGAGATGCCACACCCCTTCCCTCATTACTTCTCTCAAGTGACTGAATCACTTTGTAAAGGTTGTAGAACCCATGGAATGGGGGTACAGCAAACATTGCTGTTCTCTTGCCAGGCTAGTAGAATTGAGTTGGCATCTGTCCCTACATCTCTCTTCCTGAGCAAACCTATGGCCCTCCCTGAGGGCAGTGCACTACACCTGCACTGCCTGATATCTTCATTCTTCAGTTCCCTTTAAGGATGGGAGGCCGAGTCACTGGCCGCCCAGGTTTCTTCGCTTTTAAGTGGGAGAGCCAGGATTTGAACTGCTGTGGTGTGAGAGTGGATTCCATCTGACCACGGCTGTGCAGCGTCTCAGAGCCAAGCAGGCCCAGAGCCCAGGTCTTGTTCCCCTTCCACTGTGCCTGAAGCTTTGTGGAGAGCATGCCTTAAAATCTCCTCTAAGAACTGCTTCTTCCGTTGCTCTTCTCTCTGGCTGCATGGTCATTCTTTTTGTCTCCTTTGCAGTTTTGTCCCTGAAATGTTGGGGTTCCTGTGTCCCATTCTTTTTTATTTTTTAAAGATTTATTTATTCATACAGAACTGGGGTACAGGCCAGAGATGCAGAGGGTGAGAGGATTCACCAGAGACAGAGTGGGGAGCAGAACAGGCAGTTCGATGAAGTACACTGCTGAGGGGATCAGTGAGTGGGTCAGGAGAGGTCTGCCGCGCCATGTGGTCACCTCCGGGGCAGGCAGGGATCAAACTCCTGCGGAAGTGGCTTAAGCTTCTCAGTGCAGTGCTCTAACCCGCTGGGCCACCAGGGAGGGCCCCCTATGTCCCATTCTTAACGCCCCATACTGTTTCATTCTGGTGCTTCAGTCCCAACTGTCCTGTGGAGACAGTGGGTTGGTGCCTTCCACTCTCCCTCTGTGGAATGGCCACGCCCAGGGGCCTGCTGCTACTGGATGATTCTCCTTGAATATTGCATAACACTGGATTGAGTTTCCCACTCATCTGCTGATGAATGGGCCGTAGTCTACACCATCTGGAGCCTGGAATTGATACAGGGCAGCGGTTCCAGAATCACTTCACTCATCTCTTTTGCTCATCAACCCTTTGGTCCACCCCCATCTTCCTCCACACTTTGGGTGGGTTCTGCCCGGACACTTCATACGCATTTTCCACTGCCCAGAGATTGGCTCATCTCTCATTGTCCAGTGCCATCAGCCTTCCAGCTGGTATGTATGTCCCTTTTGTTCTCCCACAGGTCATCTCATGATACCTCTAGAAAACTGTTTAGGACACACATTGCAGCATGGCACTCCTCT
Organism: Condylura cristata; assembly: GCF_000260355.1. Taxonomy (NCBI): domain Eukaryota; kingdom Metazoa; phylum Chordata; class Mammalia; order Eulipotyphla; family Talpidae; genus Condylura; species Condylura cristata. The sequence continues at coordinate 43,594,529 of NW_004567111.1, forward strand.
TCTTAAAAGCCCCCCAAATTGGGCCCTCCCTGGTGGTGAAGCGGGTTAAAGCACAGCACAAAGAAGCTTAAGCCACTTCCACATGAGTTCGATCTCTGCCTGCCCCGGAGGTGACCACATGGCGTGGCAGACCTCTCCTGACCCGCCCGCTGCTCCCCTTAGCAGTGTACTTCGATATGCCTGTTCTGCTCCCCACTCTGTCCCTGGTGAATCCTCTCACGCTCCACATCTCTAGCCTGTACCCCAGTTTTATATGAATAAATAAATATATCTTTAAAAAAAAAACAACCCAAATCTTTTTAGGCACTCAGAATCAAGCCAGGCTTCTTACAACTAACTCCTTTCAAAATATGACACCTGGCATGTCCAGCCTCAGTCACCTCTGTTCCTTTAGCCCTAATCACCTCTGTTCCTCCTGTGTGGACTTTGTAAGTAGAACTGCAGGCACAAGCCTATTTCTGGGGCTCCTTGTCTTTGTACTTGAAGTCCCTACTGCCTGGAATTTCCTTCCTCAGTCCTGAATAGTGTGCTTCCCTCCCTCTCAGCCTCCTGGCCCCTCTGCTCCTCTGCCTGGGGGAGATGTCCTCTCTGACCCTGTGGCCAGGAGCTTCCTGAGCCAGGGAGACAGTCTACTCTCACACCTCAGAGCTGTAGAAGGTCCTCTAATAACAGAGGTGTTTAGTTGCATTTGTTGTAAGGTTGTCCAAAACCTTGTTGAAGGAGACAATGTGAATTGACAACCTGCTTTCCTTAAAAGGGGGTTTGCCTCAAGCCATAGTTTCCAAGAACCCCAGGGACAAAAAGCACCTAACTGCACTCACTCTGCTGCCCCCAGCAGCTGTGTGCACTTGTTGACTGCTGGGCTTGTGTCTGGCCTTAGAGCAGGAGCTCCTCAGGGAGCTGCTCCTGCATCTGACCTGGCTCTTTGCATTGTGTGGGGAACACACATTTGCCCAATAAATGAGACCATAAACGAGTCATGTTAACCATGCTAACAGCCAGAACACATTTGGGCCAGGCCCTGTTCTAGGAACTGTAGCGAGGCCAGGCCATTGCTCCTCAGCCACTGCCTGGGCTGACGCTGTTGTCCAGTGTGCGGTGACAGGCCCTGGCTTCTGTGGTTGGTTGTGGGACCCTGTGGTGAATGGAGCTGCTGTTTAGCTCTGCACTACTACAGGGAAAGTGGATTTATCTGAGGGCCTGAGGAGGACAGGCACTTCCCACCCCTCTTCCTCCTTTGCCAGTTGCTGGACCCAGGTTTCTTCAAAATAGTTCATTGGAACCAAGGAAATTGACTGTGGCCTGTGCATCCTGGAGCTTAAAGCCCCCTCCTGAGGACCTGGAATTAATTCTGGAAAGCTCCCAGGAGCTGGAATCACTGGGGGTGGAGCTGTGCTGGGTGAAACGTTTCTTGTAAGTAGGTCACAGGGAAGAAAGTGAAGCCCCGAAGGCTTCTTCCTGCAAGGTGTCAGAAGAAACGCCCAGCTTGTGGGGGCACCAGCTCCAAGAGTGTGTGCTGTGAGCTCTGTCTGGAGCAGGTGATTTTATTCCCCTCTCCTGGCTTGTGCACATGGGACTCCCAGGCTCCCCAGATGGATGGGAATTATTTTCCTGGCCAGCGGAGCTGTCTTTGCAACTATCCCCTGAACTTTTACTGGATGCTGAGTTCTGCTCTGAAGCTTTATGCATTCCCTTACTCATCCTGGCAATGCCCGTAGGTGGGTTTATTGCGCATCTTAGTGGTTTTTGGTAATAAATTTGGTTTCTGTGATAACCTTACTGGGAAAGTTTGGGAGCACATGCTGAGGACCAGGAACAAAATACTAGTTAGGACTTAGGAGATACAGTCATTTTTTTTTTCTGCAGGGGCTTGAGGTCTTGCACTCCCTCACAGGAATTTCAAGAAAGGATAGTTGATTAGTGTTGCTTAAGTGCATTGCAATTAATTGCTCTCTGGTTTTTCTTGCACTCTAGGGCTTAGGTTAACCTACAAATCTCAGTCCCAGGTTAGTTATAAGATCTTGATTTATCTCCCAGTAAAGGTGTGCTAACACACTATTTGGCTTGAATTATTTAAAGTTATCATGAAAAAGGTCTTATTTCTACTGCTTGCCCTGATTTGCACTTAAAGTATAGTTCCCTGTAGCAATTCACCGGAATTCATGTTGAAAATAGAAAAGGGAAAATTACTTTTAAACAGCAGTTTGGCATAAAAGAGCATGATTTACCTTGGAATTTTTTCCAACTGTACATTAAGGCCAAGGTTTCTAGAATATTTTAACCCTACTGATTCTGGAAATTAGTATGAAACCTAAACAGTAAACACTGAACCCCAAGTGGTTTCTTCCTCTGGTTTGGGGGAATTCATTTTCCCTCTCTCCATCCTTCTCTCAGGGGGTAGTAAACTCCTGCTGTGTGCATTTGTTAAGATTGTTGAAAGTGATTGGTAATTTCTTATCTCATTCCCTAATTTTTCTCGCTTTTCTTCTCTATCTGTATCATTTTCTTCTCTATCTGTATCATTTTCTCCTCATTTCCAGGAACTATAAAAGCCAGAATGTTGTTGGTAGGAATTTTGCAAATGATTTTATTCTTTTAAGATTGAATTTATCAGTGGCATAGCATTTTCTGTGCCTTCATGCACATTTAGTCCTTTGATGATTTGTTTTTTTTAGATTATAGAAATATAAAGATAAAACCAACCTGTATTTTTTTTTTATATTCACCTGGTGGGACTTACATTGTCATATGAAATAACTCTGATAGCATTTCTTTTATTATTGCTTTAAGTATTGTATAGTTTATTTTTGTCACAGGAAAAAAGGAAGTTTTAATTTCATAGAAGAATGAAGGGGAGAGTGACTTTTTTTAAAGGGATATTTTGACTCTAGGTCTGTGTATAATTGGAAAGAACTAAACTCTTATCTCTACTCAGAAACCTTTGTCTGAATGAAGATGCAATGATATCTTGATTAGGATAAGTTGAATTTGTGAAGTTCAATTGAATTTTGGGAATCTTTCCTCTATAAAGTCACTACTTTAAACAATAACATGTCGAATAATACTAGCTGCTTATTTATGAAGAAATGAGATAGATTAGTGATTTCTGAACTAGTAGCTAGTAAAGACACCTTTTCTTCTGTATTGAGTGGACATTCTGAAGATCCAGGGAGTTCTGTGATATGCTCTTCTTCTGTTTTTAAAAATTATTATTTTTAATTTGGCCCTCCCTGGTGGCGCAGCGGGTTAAAGCACAGCACTGAGAAGCTAAAGCCACTTCCGCATGAGTTCGATTCCCGCCTGCCCCCGGGGTGACCACATGGTGCAGCAGACCTTTCCTGCTCCCCTCAGCAGTGTACTTCGTTGATCTGCCTGTTCTGCTCCCCGCTCTGTCTCTGGTGAATCCTCTCACTCTCCACATCTCTGGCCTGTACCCCAGTTCTGTATGAATAAATCAATAAATCTTTAAAAAAATTATTTTTAATTTATTTATGCGTACAAGTACTGGGGTATAGGCCAGAGATATGTGTGTTGGGGGTGAGTGGATTCACCAGGGACAGAGTGGAGAGCAGAAGAGGCAGATGGACTGAAATACACTGCTGAGGTGAGACAGGAGAGGTCTGCTGCGCCATGTGGGTCAGCTCTCTGGCCGGGAATGGAACTCATGCCACAGTGGCTGGCCATAGCTCGATAGGGCTGAGACTGTAACCTCTGTGCCACCAGGGAGACCTTGCTCTTCTTTTTCACATAGCCATCTGACATTGCAAAAAAAAAAAAAAAAATGCGCTAAAATAATTTCATCTCATCTGTCTTTTTGAGGAGTTCAAACCTGCTAGCTTGGAGTGAAATAAATGAAACCAAAAAATTAAGTACAATTAAATCCCATTTGGAGGTTCAAGTGCTCCTTTTTTTCATAGAACTTAGTGAATGATTTGAGTTTTGTGTTTGGGTATAAAAAGTGAGAAAGTAGAGCTGATTTCTAAGGAAAATAAATTAAGGGTGGCGGTCACTGAACTCCTCCAGTCTACTGGGTGGGCAGTGTCAGCTGTAGGGAGGGGACAAGCCTTCAATGACCGTTCACCTCATAGACATCGTGAAGACATTCATTCATTCTTCGATTCATTCACCCGGTGAATATTTTATGAGTTCTCTCTGTGTGTTGGCAAGATGCTAGGTTCCAGGACCAACAGTACATAAAAGCTCATTGCCTGCCCTCAGAGAGCTTGCCTAATCTATAAGATAAGCAGTAAACAAATTAGTACATAGTATGTCAGTGGTGGTAAGTACTCTGGAGGAGAATAAAGCAGAGTGAGGGGGTATGGGTGGGAAGGAGTGGGAGATTTACTATTTCTTATGGTAAATGTGGTCTTAGGAGGCCTCGCCTCACATAATGTCTGCTGTTATCTAAATTCCACACATAGAGGTTCATTTGACTTACATTTCAATTTCACCTACCCTTTTGAAATGTCATTCTGGAAATGGAAATGATTAAACTGTGTTAGTCATTTGCTTCTTAGTGTGAGTATGCTTTAGAGTTTTTTCCTTTGAGCAAATGTTAGTGGAGAGAGACTCTGAGGCTGACGCTGTCTGGGGGTGGGGTGGCAGCAGAGGTGTCCAGCGGGTGAGATTGTCTCTTGCCTCTGGGAAGGTTCTCCCCTCTACCGAGAGAGCTCTGCCACTGAAGCCCCTTATACTACACTGCTGATCCATGGAATTGCCTAACCCTTTGAATACATTTTTGCTGTCTGGCTTTGCCCATTTACTCCTGGGAAATGCTAATTAAAGAAAGCAAACTATGAAATGCTCTTCTCTTAACTCCTCAGGACAACACATACTGTAAAATTAAAGGTATTATTTTTTTGTCTGGTTAACCTTCCTGGCTGTTTGGTTTATCAGTTGGCCTTATATTTTCAGTGTTACTGTTATACTATTGTTGTTAATGTAGAACTTTACATGTATACCTAGGGATCTTTTTCTGTTTTTACGAACTCTGACTCAAAACATTAAATCATCCTGCACTGTCCTGGCCCCATTGCTGTAGTAGGTTCTGGTACTTCTCCCCTGCCTGTCCATAGCACCACATGCTAACCCTGTAACTCCTGAAACAAAGCTGGCTCCAAATTTAGCTCTGTTACCAGCCAGACTCTGGCAAGCACTGTGAGAGTGGGAATGTATACATCATTCTTCTGTATTCTCAAGAATGCTCTTTTGCTTACGAGATTCTTTCTAAGAAGTCATACACATGTTTTTTTGTGCTTTATTTCTGTAGATACAAATGTGTACACAGATGTACTCTCTTTGAGGTAGTATTTCTCTAGCTTGGTCGCCTAAGCATGTTGACTTCACACTGGTGAATAATTTTAGTTCTGGAGATGAAGACCGTCAGCAGTGCTGTTTGCAGTTTGCAGCAATGCAGCTGCTTAAAAATGAGCAAAATCCATCTTGTGGAAGTATCCTTTCCCCCCTCATTTTAAGCAGAATTGTTGAATTGTGAGAATGAACCTTAATTGCTAATTTTAATGTAAAAATGTTTCCTTTTTTCTAGCTTTTGCTTTGGTTTCTGAAGATCTAAAGAAAGAGGTCAAGCAGTCTAAGGTACTAATTTCTATGATCATATCTGCTATGATTTTTTTAGTGAAACTGATGATTTCATCTTTCAGTAGTTAACAAATTTCTCTTTTTAATGAATTAGTGATCAATGTAGATGTTGAATCCCTAATAGCAACCAAAGACAGACTTATTTTACAAAAGTTAGTTTGCATAATTTTAAAGTTAAAGCAGAGCCTCTAGGTTTTGTTTTAAGTATATGGTGTTTTGATATGTATGGAGTTAGACATTTTCTTTAAGATTTTTTTTATTATTATTTATGCATATAGAGCTGGGGTACAGGCCAGAGGTGTAGGGGCAGTGGGAGGATTCACCAGAGACAGTGTGGGGAGCAGAACAGGCAGATGGATGAAGTACACTGCTGAGGGAGCAGTGGGCGGGTCAGGAGAGATCTGCTGCGCCATGTGGGTCAGCTCCCGAGCCAGGGATCAAACTCACACTGAAGCGGCAGTGGCTTGCCTGCAGTGCTGTGTCCTAACCAGCACCACCAGGGAGGACCCAGAGTTAGACATTTTTAAAAGCCTTGCTTAGATGTGATGGTTCTCTCTAGTCTTTGCCCATCTTAATGTTGGGCTTATTTCTCCAGTCTGTGAAAGAAGCTTTATGCTGTCTCCAGGCTTCAAAAGCCTCCATACCCCTCACCTTGCAGGTGATACAGTGTGAAAGAGCATGCTGGAGACTTGTCAGAGACCTCCAAAGATGATTCCCAGACTCCTTGCATGGTGAGAACCAGAAACCAAGATCTGGGAACCCATGGGGAATCTCAGCAGTTACTCATATTTCAGTTGCTTCTTTGCTCCTTGTTGTTTACATGCAAGATCCTCATTTAAATTTGACCATTTGGGCTTTGCACTAGGTCATTTTAGCATATGAGAAAGAGAAACAATATTTTAAAAAGAAGAGTTATTTTTGTCATATTAATTATGGCTCAGTTGACTTTTATTTTGTATCCCACATTAAACATAGTAGTATTTTTTTTTTAAGATTTAGTGTATTTATTTATGCATATAAGAACTGGGGTACAAGCCAGATGTGGTGGGGGGGAGGGTAAGAGGATTCACCAGAGACAGAGTGGGAAGCAGAAGAGGCAGGTTGACTGAAATACACTGCTGAGGGGAGCAGCTGGTGGGTCAGGAGAGGTCTGCCTTGCCATGTGGGTCACCTCCCTCTCTGGGGATGGAAATTGTGTTGTAGAGGCTGCCTATAGCTTAACAGCCTTGAGACTTAACCCCTGCACCACCAGGGAGGCCTATAGTAGTATTTCTTAATAAAGCATTTTTAGGCATTTTGTTGAATTTCAATAATCCTGCTATTGTTAATCAGAACATGTATTTCCATGTATAGCAGAGAAAATTTACCCTCAGAAAACTTAAGTGATTTGACTAAAAACTCATATGACTATTAAAAGGTGAAATCAGAATTTAAATTTTTTGTAACCTTTAATTTTTCACACCATAATTTTATGTTACACAGCACTTGCAGTAATATCTGAGAGTGTGTATATGTGTATGAGTGTGTATGGGAGGTGGTAAGGAGAGCAGTAATGATGCTAAATTAAAATGATTGTAACAAGGAATTACAGTTTTCTGTAATGAATTTAGAAATTATAGCATGCATTTCTAAATATAGATTTTAACTAATCTTTTCAAATGAGGACTATATATATCTTTTGCCTTAAACACATATAATGCAGAGATAAGGTAAGTCCTATATCTTTGTGTCATTTTTGTGAAAAGGCTTTAAAGTCCTTAAAAAATGTCATTAAGCTCATCTGTACTGAGGCTATAAAACCACAAAACGCAGTGATTGAATGTCTACTGGACACTATACCTGAGGGAGAGGACAGGAGAGAATCGGTTTATCTAAGGTTCTCCATAGCCTTTCGATGTATCCAGCGATAAGATTTAAGGCTCTTAACAATAACCACCACATTTGAGATTTTTATGAGTTTAACATCCTGGTGAGCTGATCAGGGTCTGCCCAGCCCTTGCTGCTCAGAGGAACACCATCTGCCTCATGCTCTCACCGCTGGCTTTACTCAGGGGTCCCCAGGGGTCTGTTGGAAGGAGGACCATTCCTACTCAGGGCTACAGTCCTACCCCACAGTGTTCAGGTTGGCATCAGGTGGCTTCACGTCAGATCCTGAGTGCTGCCTGAGCCCGGCCCTACTGCTCGGGTCTGACCTCTGGCCCCAGGCTCCTCTCCTGGATGTCTGTTTCAATACTGCCACTGATTCTGACCTTCTCCAGCTTTCAGGGGAGCTTGTCTGCTCCAGGCACATACCTGTCTTCAGCTGGTAGTGTTGTCTACTCTTAGGCCCCGTGGGGGTTCGTGGCATTGTGTCCTACACATTGTCGAGCCAGAGCTGGACACTGGTGCCCAACTGCTGATTCACATCCTTTTTCCACTACAGTGATCTGCTGTGGGGGTTACTGAACCTCATAGGGCTTATCTGTAACACAGGAAAACAAGACGTGTGTATCCATCACTTACAATTGTGTCAGGCCATATTTAAATGTTTACCTAATATGATTGTAAGAAGTTGATTATGCAGCCTTTCTACGGCTATGGTTCATGTAAGTAGAAAGAGAAACTAGACCTTACGGTTTTTATCAGTTAATTTTTTTATATGGTGGTAGTTGACTTATTATGAAATAAATGATAATAGTGATGCCATGGACAAATAATTTGAGCAGAAATTTTCTTCTGCCACCCTAGGTTCTTTTCAGGCTGGTTGAGTAATCAAATTAACATTGACAGATTCAAATTAACATTGACAAATTTAATTACAAACATAGAGAATATACTTGGATATAGCCAATGGGGCAAACCAAGGCTATATGTGCTAGAGGCCTGGGGTTTCAAGGAGAGAGGAGGGACTCACGTGACAATCCAGATGCTGTTTGCTCTGAAATATAAAGAGGTTTTTCTGATAGAGAGGTAATACAGCTAAAACCCTAATTCTGGGTAGTACTCTTAATTTCAGTCTTCTGGGTAATTAAGGGAATGGTAAAAGTTTCTCAAAAGGGCTTCATCTGACTTCAGTTTGAAATAATACACGTGTCAATGTGACATGTCTTAGGGGGCCTGTGTGAACATCGCCTGTGTGAACATCTTGGGGAGACCTATTCTTCGTTAGCTTTATATTGGGCTCTCAGAAAAGTTGACGCTTTTTTCTTGATAAAATACAGAAAAAAATAAGTCATGAATTTTCCAAGATCTCTGTGAAATGAAATAAGTTTTAGAGTTGTTTATCCTATTTCAGAGATAAGGAACTGAGATCTGCACCTGATATGTGGTAGAGGCAAAATTAGAACACAGGACCAGCTCATAACCATGTGCATTAATGAACACTTCATGATTAATTAATTTTACTCAAAATCCAGGAGGTGGTAGTATTTGTTTGTTGGTAGGTAGAAGATACCATTTTACTTTTCTCTCTTTTTTAAGAGATTTCCTAACATATTCTTTCAAGGATAGTTTATATTAGTTTAATAAAGAATCTATGGCTTGCAAGTGTTCAAATCTATTGTGCTTAAAAAATAAAACCTATCCTAGGCCCTCCCTGGTGGCGCAGCGGGTTAAAGCACCACACTAAGAAGCTAAAAGCCGCTTCTGCATGAGTTCGATTCCCGCCTGCCTCGGAGGCGTGGCAGACCTCTCCTGACCCGCCCGCTGCTCCCCTCAGCAGTGTACTTCGTCGGTCCGTCGATCTGCCTGTTCTGCTCCCCACTCTGTCTCTGGTGAAGTTTCTCGCTGCCCCTGAGCCTCTGGACTGTACCCCAGTTCTGTATGCACAAATAATCTTTTAAAAAATAAATAAAATAAAACCTATCCGAAAGGGAACTTGGATTTGTTATTTCCTACGTAGGGAGGAACTGTCTGTGGGGTAGATGCCTTAGGAGCAAATCCCTTTCCTCTCTGAATAGCAATTCAGTTGACTTATACAAACCTTGACAGTGAGCACATTTTGATTGATATTGATAGTCAATGTAAGAAACATGCAGCAGCAGAGATAATAAAACAAACCATGTGTTTCTTCTTTGGAAGAACTAAGCCTTTTCAAAAAAGAAACTGGAGACAGAATTTTAAATGTTCTTTCTGTCAATTCATTCATTTAGTATAATTTTCTTTCTCAAAGGGGAAATTACTTAAGACCATTTTGATTTCGATTCAGTTCACCCAATTCAGCCATTCCTTGAGTATTTTATTTTTATAGTTTACAAATTGAGCCATTTGAAATGGCTAATTCTGTTGTGTCAGCCAGTCGGAGCTGAAGTGCTTAATAACAAATAGAAAGATGCATAATTTTTGGCTGTTTTTCTTTGGTTTTAAAGCTACCTGGTAGCAAGTTCAGTTGCTATTACAACTTGCTTAAATTTTACTCAGTCTGAAAACATTGAGTCAGGTTTTGCTTTTCAGTTTGTTGATGAAAGTGACTTATCCTGTAGGTATCACTTGTAGTTTACCTTCAAATTATGTTCACATCTCCTGCTGCAGGTTTTTTGAAGACTGCCTTTGGAGAAAGACTGGGCAGGGAGGGGTTCTCATAGGACTTTGGAGGGCACATTGGAAAGGAGTAAAATGGCAGGGTGTAGCTCTTGTTCTGAAGCCAATGACTGGAATGAATGACTACTGGACATTGAACCTCCATTGTCTCATCTGTTATATTGGATCATCTTCAGTGCTGTTCAGTTTTGTTTTTTTTTTTTTTTTT
>NW_004567111.1:43605072-43624159 GCF_000260355.1 Condylura cristata
CAGGCGGGAATCGAACTCATGCGGAAGTGGCTTCAGATTCTCAGTGCTGCGCTTTAACCCGCTGCGCCACCAGGGAGGGCCGAGTTCAGTTTTGGTTTTAATATGACGAAATACACATACATAAAAATTTTCGTGTTAGCCATTTCTAAGTGTGCCGCTAGGTATCACTAAGTATATCCATTTTGTGCAAGCAGTCTCCAGGATTTTCACGTTTTACAAAATTGAAACTTCTGTCCCCATTAAATAACTCCTGTGTCCCTTTCCAGCAGCCCCTGACAATCACTCTTCTCCTTTCTGCCTGTGAATTTGACTACTGTAGAAACTTCATATAAGAGGAATCATTCAGTATTTTATCTTATTTTTTATTGTAATTTTTCTTTAATAACCAATGCCAGTATTTTTTTGGGGGGGTGGGGGGGGTCTGGCTTATTTTACTTAGTGTAATGCAAAAAGATTCATCCACATTGTACCATGTGTCAGAATGTCCTGTCTTTTTATGCTGAATAATATTCCCTTGTAGGTACATGCTGCATCTTCTGTATTCATTCCAATGCTTTATTTTAGATAGAAAATACTAAAAATTTTTAATTTTCTACGATCCTTGTCAGGCAGACAAAGCTGTGACCGCCTAAGGAGGAGATGGCTTGGCCAAGGGTGCGTGGCAGGTTAACAGTGCACTGTCAACAGCAGCCCTGATGCTCCCAGGCTGGCGCTCCTTCCTGGGAGCAGGTTGTTCTCCTGGCCAGCAGTGTTATTTGAAGAAGGATGCCACCTCAAGGTGATAACGTGGCTTTGGTTCAGCACATTCAGGGAAGTGGGTTGAACTTGCCCCCCCCCTTTTTTTTAGTGGGCTCTTCTCAAAAGGATGTGTTTTATCAGAATTACGTGAACTGTCACTTGATCTTGAAGTATAACAAATCCACAATAATTATGGGTTTCTTCTCTACTTAGCAAAGAAAATTTTAGAAAATGCTCCCAGAGATAGATGCTCACTTATGCTTTTTTGCTCTCCCTTTCTCTCTGTTGTCCCAGTCCTTTTGTCAGTCTAAGTGTAGCTGTGTTTTGGCTTTTAAGTGCTTTCTGATTTTGTTAAAGGTTCAGTCTGCATTTCTTGCTGCAGTCTGCGAAGAAAATTGAAGGATATTTGCCACCGTCCAATTGTCATAATTATAGCATATGGTTGTTGAAAGCGGAAAAGGGCAATTAGCGAGAAAATTCCTTCCTTGTCTGCCAGAGAAGACAATGAAAATGGTAGATTTAGCTGCTGACACTTTGCACTTTGTCAGAGAAATCTTTGCGAGCCCTTCCCCTGATTTACTGGGAACAAGGGCGGGCATTTCTGTGCTGGGGACTGGATGTCTGTGCCTGGAGTCCTGGGGCCCTGAGCTCCCCTTCTGTGCTCACAGGCTGATCACCTTCAGGGTCCTGACTAGCCCTCAGTGCAGCTTCTCATGGAGGAGACAGCATGTCAATTAAAAAAAAAAAAAAACAATTGAAAAAAGATAGTAACCCTCCCAAGAACTGTATAGACAAGTCAGTCTTAGCTCCAGTTTATACAGGAGGAAAGAGCCTCAGCTCATTTTATTGACTTGCTCAAGGTTATGTAGGGAAGGGGCGGGATGGTTGTCTCCATAGGAGGAACATGGAGGAACGTCATCACCTTATTATCACCCTGTGTGTTTTGTTCTGTTCTTTAGGGGTGTCATTTTTTTTTTTTAAAGATTTATTTATGTATTCAGAACTGGGTACAGGCTAGAGGTGCAGGGGGGTGAGAGGATTCACCAGAGAGCTGCTGTCAAAGTACACTGCTGAGGGGAGCAGCTGGCAGGTCAGGAGAGGTCTGCCATGCCATGTGGTCACCTCCGTGGCAGGGGTTGAACTCATGTGAAAGTGGTTTTAGCTTCTCAGTGCTGTGTTTACCTGCTGTGCCACCAGGGAGGGCCCTAGGGAGGCCTTTCTAATTTCTCTTCAGTGTCTCCCCCCTGCTTGGTGTTAACAATCCATACTTATTTAGTATATTACTAGCTTTGTTATGTGATGAAGCTTATCACTTTTTTTTCTTTTATTTAAATACAGAATTTGGAGAAAACTGGTATATCAAGGAAAAATGACATTGGTAAGTAATTTTTTCAAACTTAAGAATTTGTACTGAGGTATAATTCTTGTAAATTATGTCAGTGTGGTGAATTTTTTTCAGATTTTATCTGTGGGGCAAATGTTTAGTTGCTTTTGCTTTGGCCTCACCCAGTGTTTAGACCCATTCTCCCTCATAAAGACATGGGGAGAAAGCTTTTCAGGTTAACATATTCACATACATTAAATGTTGAAGTAATAATTGGATTGAATTGCCTCAGCCACTATTTCTTGAGTTTCCAGTAAGGGCAGATTGCCAGACCAGGTAGGTACTATCCAGGCTACAGGGATGAGACATGGTCTCTGTTAGGAAAGGCCCACATTTATTGGGAACAAAGGGCAAGCTATGACTTTGTTTGTACCCCCTTTTGCCTAGAGCCAGCTCCCGGCCCCTTCTTCTCCACCCCCAGTCACCACTTGCCCTTCAGGGCATCCTCTGTCAAAATATTACTATTTCCTTAGTGTGGGCACAGCTTTTTTCTGCCTTACAGACACTGTACCACATCCACTACATTCTTATTGCTACTCACTTTTATTTATTTATTTTTTAGAGACGTAATTGACTTTATGAAATAATTTATGAGTCAGGTAGCATCCGATCTAGCAAGTGTTAAGGTACTGTTGCATTTTACCCTTAAACACATTTTTCTTTCCTCATATGTATCAGAGATGTGACTTTTTGGTATTCCATTGACAACATTCCCCCCAGCTTGTTGATTGGACAGGAAGGCCATATTTCTGGGTTAATGGGAGGGGTCTGTGAACTTGATCAGTTATCCTAGGTGGACCACCGTGACCTAGAAAGTGGGACATGGATTGGAGCAAGAAGGGACACTTTTCTTTTTGGGTTTTCCTTTCTTAGACTTGGATTCTGAGGAGTATGCCCCCCTGGATGGTAGGGCCTTGTGCTGAAGCTGGTGGGGGTGTCTGTAGCATGAAAAGTTAGGCATAGGGCATGGATTGGGTCTGTAGGCTCTGAGAGCAGCCTTGAGGAGCCATGTTGGCTCACTGCTCTTTCTTCTCCACATTAAAATGTTCTTGTGGAGGTTTTCTCTCTGCTCCCAACCCTGGTGAGTTTGGGAACTCCCGTGCTTATTTAAGGGGAATTGATAGGTCTTGCAGTAAATATTTAATGAACAAATGACCTCAGTCTGGAAAATGGGCTTGAAAGTACCCAGGAGAAGTTTACCTTGGACAAGTAAGTTCATATCTTCGTGATACTTAGCTTGATATTAATTCATCTCAGAAAGAACCCGGGGGGCTTATTGGCCAAAATTATGAGTCTCTACGAACAGCTGGCTACTGAGTAGCTGCCCCAGTGGGGTCAACCTTTAGCAACTGGTCTCAGGGCCGAGTGATGGGCTTAGAGGGCAGGCCAGCCCTTTCCCCCTTCAGCTCAGTGCTAGCTCTTCTTACCAAGTAAATCATGATATACCTATTTGCATGCATATTTATCCCTCAGACTTAAAGCTTAAGGCTACTTGTTATTCAGCTTTTAGTAGAACATCACAGAAAAATACCGGCATGATGAAATTCTCATTTCTAGGTAATTTCTCTCCAGGAAAGATTAGTGCTTAGTAGGGTGAAGGGTTGGCAAATGGTGGGTACTCAGCAACTGAAGAAATAGAAAGCCTTTCATTTCTTTCACCTTCAAAGAAGAAGCATTTCTCCTGCAGGAATCCTTTCCTGCTGTCTCTTTGGTTCTGTTGCTTTTCTGGTTCTAACGCTCTCTGCTGCTTGCTCCTGGCTTCAGAACTGCATTGGTCCTTGCTGTCTCCTGGGCTCATTTCTTTATCTTCCCTTCCTATCCTGTTATGCTCATCATTGTTAAGGCACTTAGTGTATGACCATTTCTTGCCCGTTCCTGGAGGAAAAACAGTGACCATCTGTCTTGAGTTGTGACAGGACTTGCTGACGGCAAATTGCAGTGAGTTAGAGGAGTGCAACCGAAGTGATAAGGAAGGACATAGTGGAATTCTCTCATTTAGCTCCATTGACTGGAAGTGAGCTCAAGAGTCAAATGGTTGGATGACATAAACAGGGGAGACAGTTACCATGACAAGCCCCAGGATATTGACTCAGCCAGAATATGATTTAGTTAGAAATTACTTAGGATGTATGTCAGAAAATATTTCTTGGTGCTGGTATAAAGAACAGCAGGAATTTAAACATGAGAGCTCTCTGTAGCACCAGACTCTACCAACCTGGTTCATTTTTGAAATGGGGGGTGGTACTGGGTGAGGTATAAATGATTTCCTGTCATCGACTATTACCAGGTTGTAGAAACTGGTAAGCCCCTCATCTTCAGCCTCATCTCTGCTAGCTCCCCCATCCCATGCTGTGTTCTTTAGTCCTACCTGACTGGTAGGGTCCTAAATTATGCTTGCTGTCATGAACTTCTATTGCTCTCTCTGGATGTCCCCAGTACAAGTAATCTCACCCCTTCTACTGTGAAGGCTCCATGATCCTCTCTTCTCTGGGGCCTCAGATGAGTCCTGAGCCCTTCCACAGTTTGAAAGCTGTTAATCTGCCCCAGCCTCTAAGCCTGGCATGGAAATTCACAATCAGATTTGGCTGCCCACCCTCCCTCTCTAACTTTATAACTGACTGTGCCCTTGATCCTTTTCTCAGAAATGCCTGCAAACTCTGCTCATCCTCTCAAGGATACTGCAGAGATAAGGCTGACTGGGCACTGTGATAACCCCATTTCTTTCCCTGCCAGAGATCTGCTACCTTCTGGCTTGACTGCAGAAAATTGCTGCTTTTAAAAGGAAACTCCAAAACACCTCCTCCCAGAGGTTCTCTTTGCACACGTCTCCCTCCTTTGTGTTCCGTGGTTTTCCATGCTCAGATCAGGCTTTGGGTTGTATTGGCCTCTGAGGCAGACGCAGACACTGGCACTGGCCTGTGCTCCTTCATCTTCCTGTCCCAGAGCCTTGCACTTGATAGGGGCTTAGTGATGTTTGCTGAGTGATTGAAGGTGTGATTGAAACACCCTGGGTAGCAGGAAGGTATGTTAAAAAGAGAAGAAACAAATACAACTTGCAGCACATGACTCAGGAATACCAAAGGGGAAAGAATTTGCATTTTTCTTCTTACATAGCCTCTTCTCTGCATGGAAGATCTATTGTCTTTGTCAGAACAATGGGCACTTTTGCTTACTGTGGTGAGTGCAGAATTAACCTTTTGACAGATGAGTTTGCTCTTTTCAAAATTTTATCGTGAGTTATTGCCACAAAGGACAATAGAATAAGCATCCATTTATTTACCACCTAACTTAATGCTTAATAAAGCATTACTGACAGTTTCTTCTTGGGGGGAAGGGTGGGGCTGGGAGGTTTTTTAAATTTTAGAATATTTCAAACATATCCAAAATCAGGATAATAAATATTGTGGACCCACACTTGCCACGTGTTGACTATTCAGCAATGGTCAATGTCAATATTCTTTTTCCCTCCTCAGATTATTTTGGAGCAAATCCTAGATGTTGAACAATTTTACCCAGATGCATTTCAGTGTTTATTCAAAAGAAGATAAAGATTTCTCTTCATAATATAACCGTGTTACCATTTCACATCTTCAGTTTAACACATTTCTTAATATTTATAGTCAGGATTCAGATTTCTCAAATTGCTTCAAATTTATCTTAGAGCTGATTCATTTTAATCAAGATCGAAATTGGTTCCCACTGGTTGATATGTATCCTTTAATCAGTAGGTTCCTCTTCAGTCTCTCTTTTAAAATTTCTAGCAGTTTATGTGTTGAAGAAAGTAGGTAGCTCACCTGTAGAATTTTTCATGACCTAGATTTGATTGATTGCATCTCTGTGGTGACATATAATAAGTTGCTCCATTCCCTGTATTTCTTGAAAATTGGAGGCTTGACTCTGGTTCAGTGATGTTGGCAAGATACTTCACAGTTTCCTTTCAGGAGACACACATTGTGTGTGGTCTGTTTTTGAGCTATGAACAGCCATGAGTGCTCACTACCCAAATTCATCCAGAGTTATAAACTGGTGAGGTTCTAATCTGATTATCCCTTCTTCATTTACTACTAAAATTCTTCCATAAGAGAAACTCCCTCTCCCTGCCCCAAGTTATAATGTAACACAGCTTTTTACACCATTTTCTTGACTTGGTATTTATCATTCTCATGTAATCTTTTATACTTTCACATATATACATTTACAGATACATGTATTTTTATGTAGCTATATAGTGCTTATCCATTTTTATGCTTGCTTGTTCCTGTTCTTAAAAACCATTGATTTATATAGCTATTCCTTGGCAGCATTCTGTTTATTGTATTCATCTACAATATCCATCTGGATTGATATGTGCATTGCCAGCTAATTTTTGTTGGCTGTAATCTTCCCATTTATGTATCTTATTCATGGATACGTATTTGGTTGCTTTCAGTTTGTTCCTATTATTACATGATTCTGCTGCGAGCACGCTTGAATGTGTTCTTGTCCACACATGAGGTTCTCTTCAGGATGATTAATAGGAATTCTGGGTTGTTGGGAATGTGCATCTTCGACTTTATTGAACTTTGCAAAAAATCATTTTTTTCAAGTTTATTTACTCCAATGTAAACTTAAATCTTCACAACTCGTTCTGTGTCACTTTATTTTAGTATTTTAAGTGTAGCAGGTCAGAGATTACATTTCAGTTGAAATATATGACATCTTTTTAAGCCTTATCTGTATGCTTGATTTATATAGAGTGAAGGAACTGATTTAAAATAAGATGGGTATATAGTGTGTTCCTATTTGTGTATCCTCCTACAGAAAAGGAATTAGGTCATATTTAGTAGGTTGTTCAGCATTTCCTTTTAAAAATTTTATTGAGTTTTAACCAAAGAGCATTTTGGGTTATTTTTAGTATCAAGATGACTCCTTCTGGAGCTATTTGTCGCATGAATATTTGAGTGCATGGATAAATGAATGGAACTGTGGACCTGAACATGAGCATGTGCAATATAGCAGAATAAAACTGAGGTCAGGTTTGTGTTCCTGAGTCATGGTGTTAACAGAAAAGGCACTGGTGGGCACAGGCCCCACATTCATCTGTTGGAAGCATGGCTGGAAGCAGCTGCAATTTGTGTGACATCTGCCTCTTGCTAACACCCTGTCTGGTGGCTGAGTGCCGCCACAATGGCTGTTATTTATTTATTATAAGTTCAGTATCTGGGGAGGCCTTACATGCTTCTCTGGTGTGGGGGCTTGGAAGCTCTCTCTGCTGAAAAGACTCTTCGTATTCTCTGGTCAGGTAGAAATGACATAAGTAGGCGAGGGTTTCCTCTTAGCCTTGCTGACTGCCTTGAAGTGATTCTTTGGATGACAGACAGCCAGTGTTGAAGAGCCCCCCTTTTTTTTTTTTTAGATTTTTATTTATTTATTCATACAGAACTGGGGTACAGGCCAGAGGCTCAGGGGCGGTGAGAGGCTTCACCAGAGACAGAGTGGGGAGCAGAACAGGCAGATCGACGAAGTACACTGCTGAGGGAAGCAGCGGGCGGGTCAGGAGAGGTCTGGCTCGCCATGTGGTCTCCTCTGGGGCAGGCGGGGATCGAAGTGGCTTCAGATTCTCAGTGCTGTGCTTTAACCCGCTGCGCCACCAGGGAGGGCCTGAGCCCCCTTTTTTTTTAACACTCTGGAATTTTCTGTTTTCCCGCAGGTAATACTTATACTGGCTCTGTGCTTTGTGAGCTAAAGTACAAAATATTGAATTATATTTATTTATAAGTTCATGTAAACTTGGACATAAGCAGTCCTGGTGAGTGTCACCTTAAAGGGCCGCACAGAACATTCTTGAGGTTGTATATTATTTTGCTCGGGCCACTGAAACAAAGTGCCTCGAATTGAGTGACTTAAACAACAGGAATTTTTCTCACAGTTCTGGATGTTGGAAGTCTAAGATCATGGTGTCAGCAGGGCTGATTTCCTTTGAGGTTACTCTCCTTGCTTGGCTTAGGGATGGCCTTCTCCCTGTGTCTTACATCATCTTCTGAGTGTGCCTCTGAGTTCATGTTTCCTCATTTCATAAGGACGCAAGTCTTTTGCCTAGTGCCCCTGCTAATGATCTCACTTGAATTTGGTGACCTCTGTAAAGATCCTGTCCAAATAAGGTCACATGCAGAGATGCTGGAGATAAGGACTTGAACATGAGAAATTTGGGGGACACAATTCATCCCTACCTCATTGCAGGACAATGTGTATGAATTGTTAAAAGGCTACTTGCAAACCTTGTGTCTTCGGCTACTAGGAAGGTTAGTGTTCTATGTATTTTCATGCTTTTGCATGTTTACAGTTGTTCTTTTTGACAGATGCTGGAGCAAAGTCACAGTTTGTGAACACGATTTTGGTCTAGTACAGTGAGTTTTATTTACTTATTATTTTCTAGGAAGGAAGTTTTGGAGATCAGTTTAAAAAGAGAGATTTTGTCACTAGAATTACATATAAGTTGATTTTTTTCCCCTTAAGAATTTATTGCCTAAAGGATTGCCTTGCAGCTGTTCTTAAAAAATGTTTTTATTTCAGTTGTTGGTAAAAAACAAATCCCTGAAATCTTTTTACTTTTTTTTTTTTTTTGGTTCTAGATTTAAAAGGAATTGTATTTGTCATCCAGAGTCAAAGTAATTCTTTCCATGCAAAGAGAGCAGAACAATTAAAAAAAAGCATCTTAAAACAGGCTGCAGACCTTACACAGGTATGTAGAGGTAGTTTGATACAACTGCTAACATTTATTTCTTGATACATTTGTTTTTTCCAAAGTACTTGGTCTATGGAGCATCAATTTTATTTACAACCCTTCTGAATCAGTTTGCTATTTAGTGCTGATTACTTAGTATTTAAAATGTGGTAGTTAATCCTAATGCTCAAAACATCATATTTTAAATTATTATTTATTTTTAATTTAAGAGAATTATATAATTGTGGCAGACTTGTGGTTTTGTCAAGTATGATAAAAAGAAGTAGAAGAAATAACCTTTTAAAGGTATAGCTTAAAATAGAGGCAATTAATGTTTAAAATTTTGTTAACAAGTTCTAAGGCAGTTTTCATGTTGAAATAACATTTTCATTAACCTTAGTGGGGGTGCTCTCTCTATGGGTTTCTTAATCTGCTGTTTTAATTGCATATCATTAATTGAACTTTTGATTTATAATGTAATATCCGAGAAGGATTATGAAGAGAATGATTGGCCAACACAAGCAGGTACATTTTGATAACGTCTAAAATAGGCATGAACGGAATCTAAAGCTACTCTGAATTATACTAGAGCCTTGGGCCAAGGAAGCATAGTAATCAGCTACCTTCCATTGCTGTGGCTTTCACAACAGAAGTGCCTGCCTATCTGTGGATCAATGCCATCTCTTGGTCCTCTCAGCAAGAGCTTTTTGACAAGAGATGTGTGTGTTTGATGGATTGCCTTTTTTTTTTTTTTTTTTTTTGCTACTGTTGTTGGTGGGTGTGAGACATAAGGAGTTGGAAAGATCAATGAAAAAATGAAGAACCATAGTGGTATCCCAGGCTAAGACACTGTGGAGAATAAGGTTTATTGTGCTTAATCTTTAAGAGCTTTGCATATAAAAGGCATCCAACCTTCTAGCCTCCTGCTATGACAGGTCTTTGGTTCCCCTGCACAGAGCATCATAGCTTCTCAAGGGAGAGAAAAGAATCTCATGGAATAGACAGATTGTGTTTTTGGTAATTGGAAATAGACGCAGCTTGATGAGTCTAAAAATCTCCTTTGTCTGCTAAGCCTTTCCGGAGTTCACCAGAGGGGCAGACACGGAATAGTCTGAACTGACTTGTTCCAGTCCAGTTTGCTTGGGTAACAGTGGGTGCACGTGCATAAAAACACGGACTGCTGCAGGGGGGCGGATTTGGCAGCACAAATAATGCACCCACTGGGCTGAGGCAAGCATTACGGACTCCAGAGCTCAGTCAGGCCTTGGCAATTATCGCAAGTTGTATAATCTGTGATCACGCCAGGACAGTTGTGACTAGGGCACAGGTACCCATATGTACCTGCATATGTCCTTGCTCTCAGAAATACTTTCCATTGTGTAGAAGTCCATTCATGTGAGTTTGATTTATGTCTCTTCCCCATGTAAGCCATATTGATAAATCTTTGCCATTAATGCGCATAATTATATCTGCTGCCAACTGACTCCAGTTGTTTGAGTACACCACAGGCTTCCTGTCTTAGTTGCCGAGTCCTTTTATTTTGACCATTTTTTGTGCAGATGGCTACTCAGGACTGACGCTCAGCCTGCCTTTGCTCTTCTAGAAAGAGTGGCTTTCCAGGCACCACCGAGAGGGATGCACAGGACAGTGCTCTCAATACTTGATTTAGAGTTGGGGATAAGGCATGTGGAAATTTAGGTATGAAACAATAAGAATTATTTTAAAGTATCAATTATAAACAATATTAATTACAAAATGCCCCTCCTCCTCTTCTTGCCCTTAGGAAAAATGAGCCCTGGGAGAGTGCCATTAGGGGCTGTGGCATCTGCTCCTTTGGGAGGACCTGGGGTGGTGCCTCCAGGGGCCGAACACTGGTTTTAGTTTCTGGAAAGAGATGGATGCAGGTTTGACCTAAACCGAAGTTGCTTTTGTATTTAGGAAGGAGACTGTGGGGTGGTTGTAGCTTCTCCGTGTCTCTCAGAGTCGAGGCAGGATGGCAGGCAGCTGAGAGGCCATGGTTCCGGCAGAGCAGTGCTCATTACCTTTGCCAAGACAGTTGCAGCATGACTTGTTAACAAAGGCTCTGATGTCTGGACCCCAGTTCATTTCCCACTACTTCAGGCCTTGCACTTTGTCTGCCAGCCATTTCAAGATTTTTAGGGTTCCTGGGGTTGCCATGCCTCTGCGATTTTGCACATGTCTGACCTCATCTTCTTGTCAAGCTCTGTGTGAGAGCTGCTGGGCAAATCACGTCCTCTGGTGCCACTTCTGTGTTTTGCACAACCGTCTGATATATGCTTTTCACTTTCTATCTTTAGTGATTGTTAACTCTCTCTCTTTTTTTATTTTATTTTTTAAATTTACTCCTTTTTAAAAAATAATATAATAGTTTGTTTTTACATTATTTTGTACATTTTTTTTAATCTCAATTGTAATCCCCGTGGGTTTCCCATCACCGAGTCACCCGTGTGCCATAGTCCCGTGCACTTCCCTCCCCACCCCCCTGTTTTTGATCCCATTCCCCACTCCACCCCCACAAAATGTCTCTGGTATATGGCTGTTCATTATTCTTATTATTTTCTCACCTGGTCCATTATACTCCTGCTATGAGCGAAACCATCCGGTACTTTTCTTTCTTTTTCTGGCTTATCTCACTAAGCATGATCTTTTCTAGCTCCATCCAAGTTGCTGCAAAAGACATGTGTTTCTTTTTATTGATTGCTGAGTAATATTCCATTGTATATATGTACCACATCTTTTTAATCCAGTCATCTACTTTTGGGCATTTGGGCTGCTTCCATGTTTTTCCAACTGTAAATAAAGCAGCAATAAACATGGGGGTGCAGGTATCTTTTTCAATCAGTGTTTTTGTGTCTTTTGGATAGATACCTAGGAGTGGGATTGCTGGGTCATAGGGAAGCTCCATGTTAAGCAGTTTGAGGAACCTTCAAACAGTTTTCCATAGTGGTTATACTAGTTTGCATTCCCACCAGCAGTGCAGGAGAGTTCCTTTTTCTCCACATCCTTGCCAACATTTGTTGTTGGTAGTTGTTTGAAGATGTGCCATTCTCACTGGGGTGAGGTGGTATCTCATTGTTTTAATTTGCATCTCCCTTATTACGAGTGATGTTGAACATTTTTTCATATGCTTGTTGGCCATCTGCATTTCCTCTTTGGAGAAGTGTCTTTTTAGCTCTTGGAGAAGTGTCTTTTTAGCTCTTCTGCCCATTTTTTGATGGGGTTATTTACTTTATTTTTGTTGAGTTTTGTCAGTTCTCCATATATTTTTGTGATCAGTCCTTTATCACTACTTTTGTGTGAGAAAATGTTTTCCCAATTAATAGGCTGTCTGTTTTTTGTAATGTCTCTTTTGCTGTACAGAAGCTCTTTAACTTGATGTAGTCCCATCTATTTATCCTTGCCTTCACTATTGTGGCATTGGGTGCTCTATCTTTAAAGATGTCATTGAAGTGTATGTCGTGTAGTGTTTGACCCATCTTTGCTTCCAGGTATTTTATGGTTTCCGTTCTTATGTCTAGGTCTTTAATCTACCTCATTCCACTGGAGTGAGGCAGTGATCTAGTTTCATTTTTTTTTTTGCATGTAGCTTCTCAGTTTTCCCAGCAGCATTTGCTGAACAAATTTTCTTTGTTCCATTGTATCTTCTTTGTTCCTTTGTCAAAAATTAGGTGTCCATAAACTTGTGGGTTTATATCTGGGTTTTCTATTAGAATCCACTGGTCTGTATGTCTATTCTTATTCCAGTACCATGCAGTTTTGACTATTATGGCTTTGTATTATAGCTTGAAGTTTGGGATTGTAATGCCTCCATTTTGATTTTTCTTAGACATGAGGGTTTTGGCTATTTGAGGTCTTTTGTTTTTCCATATTAATCTAATCAACATTTTTTCTATTTCTTTGATGTTATCTCTCTCATAAAGATACAAAGAGTGTATCTTACAGGCTTTTGATTCCTCAGAATGGAGTTCAGTTCTTTGCTTATACCACTGAGTTCTAAGTGGATTGAGTGCCCCCAATGGAATCTCTCACTCTTGTTTTCTACTATACTAGACATTGATTTTTTACTTCTGTTATAATACAGCCACCTTTGCCCACCCCCTCTACCATACACACCATATTAAATTACAAGGCAGACACTTAGCTTCTCTTATTTCCTCAATGGCACCCTTCATGGGTGGATAGTCAACATTTGGTAGCTGAATGGAATCCAGAAGCAACTCAACATATTAAA
Source organism: Condylura cristata (assembly GCF_000260355.1). Taxonomy (NCBI): domain Eukaryota; kingdom Metazoa; phylum Chordata; class Mammalia; order Eulipotyphla; family Talpidae; genus Condylura; species Condylura cristata. The sequence continues at coordinate 43,618,150 of NW_004567111.1, forward strand.
ATAAACTTTTTTTAAATTTTATAATAGTTTATTTTTACATATTTTTATGCATTTTTCCATCTCAGTTGCAATCCCCTTGGGTTTCCCATCACCAAATCATCCAAACTAAACTTTTAAAGTAAATTATTTTACCTATTTTTAAAATTTCTGTAAGTCTAAAATTAGTAATATCTCATATTAAGAAAATAGCTATTTATAGACATTAAAAACCAGAGGGTTTTTTTTTCATTTTAATGAGTAATTATGTTTCAAAATACAGTACATTTCACAGATAATTTTTATATATAAAGTCTGGGTTAAGTCAATGACTTTTAAATAGAGTCTATTTATTATTTTTATAATTTCTTAAATTGTTGTTGAAGTGCCATTGTTTTACATCCTTGTTAGTGCTTGACAGTGTGGGAAGTCCCCTCAGGTGTGGTCACCTGTAGCCAACGTCCCACCAAAAGCACCACTTGTCTTCTGCCATAGTCAAAGGTTGGTTTAAAAGTTGGTCTGACTCTTTGTTTTGAAATCAAAGAGTTTACATTTATTAAAACAGTTGAGGATGAGTTGGTGCTAGGAAAATATGATCTCATGACTAAATGAATCTTTGAGAGGCAGTATGAAAAAGAACCAGAAATTTTGTAACCACTTTAACACAGACAAGGTAACAGCGATTTAAGGAAGATGGAGATTTACCTTCCCTCACCAGCAGTCGAGTTGGGGATGGGCTAGAGGTAGGCCTCTCTGCTCCAGATAACTCTGTCTTGTTGCTGGGCCGTAGGCTGCAGAGGCTTGTCCTTACTTGTATGGGTGAAGCTGGCTTACCATCATCACAACTGTCTCTGTGTGGAGCAGCTTCCTCTTAAAGATGTGACCTTGAAGTTGAAGGAATAATTTCCCCTTTGATACCAGTGTCCAGAAAATAATCCCATGGGCATACCTAGGCTGGAAAGATAATATAATGATTAGTTTAGTGACCCTGAGTCCAGCCAATATTCAGGGCATTCTAAATCTCTAAAAGGAAGAAGGTAGGGAAGGAGACTGGGAGACAAATTGACATCTCTGCTAAAGTCAGGAATTTGCTTACATAGGACTCAACTGATCTATAAAAGAATTTATATACATTCATTTATTCATTCAATATTTGCAAAGCTACTACAGGCAGAATATACTGGACATACAAGGATCATCAAGGCTTAGTTCTTGTTATCTTTGTCTCTGAATTCATATTCAACCCACAGTCCAGAATAAGAGACAGATTCATAAATGGACACCTTGAGAGCAAGGTGTGAGTGCACATATAGAAAGATCCCACTATTTTGGCTATTTACAGCTGTCAAGTTTATAAAGCCAAAGACTGTAGTGGTTACTAGGGGCTGGGGGAAGGGAAATGAGGAGTTACCAACAGTCATAAAACTTCAGTTAAGTAAGATCAGTAAATTCGGTAGAGGTTTGCATTATGATATTGTGTCTATGGTCAACATACTCTGGTTTACACTTAGAACTTAAGAGGATAAAGCTGATATTAAAGTTCTTACCATATTTAGGGGGTTGGGGGTTGGAAGGGCTATCTTGGTAGACAGCAGGGTAAAGGCAGCCAGGTGAGACGCCAGGTGTGTGTGGACACTGTATGTGGTTCTGAGGTGGGTCTAGTGGGTAGGCCAGCCTATGAAGTTACGTAGGACCACAGAGGAACTGTATGTCATTTTGAGCACCCAGACTTTTTTCAGGGGGCACTTCTGACATTTTGGGAGACATTTCTTTTATATAAAACACATTTAGCATCTCTGACCCCTGGCTGGTATATGTAGGAGCCTCTGCTATTGAAAGCATCCCCCACTGAGAATTACTCCTATGTAGAGATTCCTGGAGTATTGACCTAGTTGGAGTTGTGTTTCAAAGTCATCATTTAGGTGGCTGTGAAGGGACAGCTTTGAGAGAGGTATGATTGGAACAGGGAACATGATCCTTAGGCTGTTGGGCTGGCCTCGCAGAGTGGTATGGACTAAATCAGATGGCGATGCAGGGTCCGGGCAGAGGAGGCTGGGAGACGTCAGGAAGGACTCCAGCTAGGACTGAGGTGGGGTGTAGCGGGGCACAATATCTGAGACTGAGGTTAGTTTAGGAGGTGCAGATGACTTTAGGGTTTCCGTAGGTCAAATCTCAGGGGAGGTGTCATTGGCCAGGCTTGGTATTTGTCTTAAACTCAGCAGAAAGGTTTGCATAATAATGGTAGATTTGGGAGTGAACAACATACCACATAGGTGGTAGCTGAAAGCTTGAAGGTACTGCTTCTGGAGCAAGGGGATCCTGAAGAAACCATTGTTTGGGGCTGGTCAGAGCAGGAACAACACTTGCTAGAGATTATGTAGAGACACAGAGAATGTGTGTCGTGTGATGTCTGGAAACCTGAGGAAGAACATTTCAAATAGCAGTCATACTGTCCTATTCCCCAGAGAGGACTCATAACTCACGTCTCAAGCTGTTCATTTGATGAAGCATCTGTGTGGACTCATCCCTGTGCTCACCCAGCAGGCGTCTCCCTGGGGGCTGTTTTGTTGCTGCTGCCTCTACCACTCTTGTAATTCTTTTTATTTTTAATTGTGATAAGACATAGCGGTATTTGCCATTTTAGCCATTTTTAAGTGTACAATTCAATGCCTTAAGTTATGTTCATGCCTTAAGTTACGTTCATGCTGTATAATCATTTTCTAGAACATTCTCTTCTCAACTGAAATGCTCTACCCATTAAATAACTCCCCATCCCCGGCAACCACTATTCTACTTTATGCTTTTGCATGTGATGGCTCTATGCACGTCATAAAAGTTGAGTCACATAGTATCTGTCTTTTTGTGATTGCCTAATTTTTCTTAGCGAATGTACTAGTCTTGAGGTTCATTGATGTTGAAGCATGTGAAGGATTTATTTCCTTTTAAAGGATGAGTGCACTTATTTTAATTTTGTCCAACACCCTCCTACATTTTTGCTGGTAACTTTGGTCTACCTTGCTTGATGTTTTTAGCCAAAAGTCCTAGTTTCTGGGGTGTTCCTTTGGCATTCTACATAGGCACCCCTAAAGTACCCCTTAGGACTCTGTCCTGCTCTCAGAATCTGCAGGAAGAAAAGACTCCTCCACCCTCCTGTTTGTATCCCCCATGGCACCTCGTATAACACCAAATAAAACATGAGATTGCAATTTCATTGATTCATTTTTCTCAACCTTTAGAAATTAGAAAACAGTTACATTTTCTTAAAGTAGTTGTCTTTTCCAGCACATTATTCTGTGCTTCTATTCAGTTTCAGTATGCTTATAATTAAATTTTATTGTCCTTTTCATTTACAACTGGACAGCCTGTCTAGTAGGTGATGCAGATAGCCACTAGGTGGCAATATTGGTTTTACATTTACAGACAGGTAATTAAGCAATGTCATTAAGCAAACCCCTCTCCCCTTCCCTCACTTTCTGTGATAATACATGGAATCTAAACTAAAGCAACAAGCAGACCTCCCTTTAATGACAAGATAACCTATTTTTCTTATTATGAAGTTCTTTTCTCAGATGGAAGCCAGCTCTGGATACTTAAGTAATTATGAAAAAACTTTACCAGTTGGGTTTAATTTGCTCATGAAATCAGAGATTACTATTATGGTTTAGATAATATCATACACAGATTGACATGTCTTTTGGTAGCCGAAACAGCTTGAAAGATTTTTACAATTTGCAACTATCTCTTAAACTAGTTTATTTTTTCCCCTTTTTAGATATTTTCATGCTATATGTGATGAAAGCTCAAGTCTATTGCAGAAATGGTGTTTCAAAGACCCAGAGATTGTTCATAGCTAGCGTAGCATTTATAGACAAAGCTGGGGGTATTGATGAGGTAACCTGGTCTATAACTATGTGAAAATAGAGAAATTTGATTAGCTTTAGAGAATTTAGCATAGGGGTGGGAATGCACAAGACACAGGTTGCAACAACACTTTTAAAGTGGCATGGAGGTGCTTCCTTAGTTCAGTAGGTAACGTGTCAGCCTCAGAAAATAGGTATGAGGGTAAGATGTAATATCGGGTTGAACAGGGAATGCAGGGGAGACAGGTCAGGCCATAGGCACTGCCATTGCCGTGACTCCTGGTAGCCAATATGAACTTGCCATGAGAAGAATATGATAAAGCAGAGCAGCCCAGTTATGGGAAAGTGCTGCAATAATGGGCTTTCTGCTGTCGCCCAAAAGCAGATGATGCAGTAGAAGCAGAAAAAGGCAAAAGAGAAGGAAGAACCCAAGTAGCTCTGTGGCTTCCTATCCGACTGGCACCACACCGTGCCCAGAGTCAGCAGCAGGTCGTCGCTTTTGTGTTTCCTTCCTCTTACTTAGCTTCTCCCCCTGCCCTCCGGCCCCCCAAAGCAAACTCCTGGAGATAAGGGGGTTCCCCTTCCCAGTGGGTTTTTTTAAATTCCTGTGGGACTCATCTGAAAGTACTTACGAGTGCTTTCAGAAGGTATTTTTCTGTATAAAGGTAGATATGGTTCCCTAGTAAAAGTCATTGGAATTTGTTTTAAGAAATTGACAGCTGCTTGATAAAGACTGGACTGTTCAGTCCTCAGCCTTGGAAGCTGAGTAAGGGAGATGGAAGCAGGAATTGGCAGGGTGTCCCCAGCTCTGTGGCTGTTGGTTCCGGAGGAAGGCTTGGGCCTTGGGTTGGTGTGTGTCTTATGTACCTGTAAAGGAACAGGTTGCCTGGAACCCGCATCTCACGTAGGACCTAATTGTGAAGTCTCTAGGTTGAAATTTGGGACTTCACCATAGATTTCTGGACCAGGAGCATTCATGAAGTTGCTTGCTGAGGGAGGAATCAGAAATAAGTTTTATCATTTGAATATTTATCTGATAGCTCAAAATATCTATTCCTCCCACACGACCAGATGTCTAGAACTGCTGTTTATTTATTCATTACTCCTGTCAGGTTGCACTTGACTACAAAATCTGCCAAAAATTAAGGTGCAAAAATTTAATGGTTTCCCTGATTATGCATCTGCTTCTAACTGTTCTCTTTGCTTCTATAAGTCATTACCTATGCCTGTTTTGCCTTAAGGTGCCAAAATTTCATCTTATTAAAAACACAAACATTTTTCTTCCTTATAATGTGAATATAAAAACAGGAGCCTGAACTAACTTTCTGTGTGGAATTTAGTATGATGTGGGAGTTATTAGCATTGAGAAACTTGTTTCCTTATTTTTAAAGGTAATTTGGGTCATTGTAAGTTGTCATTCCCATTTCCTGTTTTGAAGTTTATAATGCAGTTTATAATAGAGTTGAAGTTTATGGTTATATATTTCTTCCAATCAGTTAGTCAACAAACTACCATTCTAGGTTGCTATGGAGTAAGGAGTTAGAAAAAAATCAGCAAAGATATTTTAGTTCTTTGAATTATGAGGCAAATGGCCATTATTTCATAATATAAATGCCTATATCATTAAGCAGAAATTAGAAGTCCAGAATAAGTATTAAAATATTTTTCAACAAGTAATAATTGAACATACATAGTTATAGTCACTTTTTGAACATAAATAACATCTATGGACAAACATGGGACCCTTGAGAAAGGGTTGGTACACATTTGAAGCTGCTTAAAAAATAGAGGATAAGTCAAAATAGTGCCCATCCTACCTGTGAAGCCTGAGGGACTAACAAAGGAAGATTTTGTCAAATGAAGTGAGAAGACAGGAAAAATTATCTGGAGGGATATTGGTTTAGCACATGTTTCTGGGAAATGAAGGCATGTGTTATCAAGATTTACTTTTCGAATGCCAGGAGGATCTATAATTTTTAGAGACTCAGTTTGGGGGATAATTAAAGCATGTGTTAGCTGTAGACTAGCCATCTTTTTAGTTTGGAGTAGATGGAAAGTAAGATTGGTGAGGTAGGGGTTGTATTTGACAAATATGGGGTTCACAGATGTAAATCAGTAGATATGAGTACAGCTTTTGAAGAAGTGCTATTTTTTTCCCCAGAGTTTTTTTTTTT
>NW_004567111.1:43624689-43627261 GCF_000260355.1 Condylura cristata
AAAAAAAAAATCCTTTTTGAGTGGTTATTTGAGTAAAAATGGTTAGATTTTAGGAACAAACAACTCAGTCACTGATGGATGTTCCATTGGGGGTGTCTTGTGTTTATATTGTGGTCAAAAAGAAATTGTCCATAAAAGTGTGATTTTATATCTGGGCTCTCAATTCCATTGGTCTGTGTATCTGTTTTTGTACTGTGCTGTTGTTGTGTTAAATATAATGGCTTCATAGTGTAGTTTGAAGTTTGGAAGTGTGATAATATACATAGAGAACCCCAAAGACTCCATGGAAAAGTAATCAAAACAATAAATCATTTAAGCAAAGTGGCAGACTACAAAAGCACACATGAATAGTTGCCCTCTTATGTACAAATAATGAGCTAGAAGAAGAAATTAAGAAAGCTGTCCTACTTACAATCTCACCAAATAAATTAGTTACTTAGGAATAAACTTCACAAAGGAGTTGAAGGACCTATGCAAGGAAAACTAAAACATTGTTAAAAGAAATAGAAGACACAAAGATGGAAATATGTTCCTAGCTCATGGAGATGAAGAATCAATATTGTCAAATGGCCCTCCTACCCAAAGCGGTTTGCAGTTACAATGTAATCCCAATAAAAATTCCAGCAGGCCCCCTGGTGGCCTAGGGGTTAAGTCTCAGCATTATCACCACTGGGTCCTGAGTTCAATCCACAGCCAGTGAGCTAACCACATATGGCACCACAGACCTCTCTTGTCTTTCCTGCTACACACTCCAGGAGTGTATTTCAGTAGAACTGCCTGTTCTGCTCCCAACTCTTATTTCTGGTGGATCCTCTCATTCATCCCACACCTCTGGCCTACCTTCTGCCTCCCTAGTTCTATGCAAAAATCAATAAAATCTTTTAAAAAAAATCCCATCAGCCTTCTTCAAAGATATGTATGAATATTGCTGAAATTCAATTGGAAACAAAAAAAACCTCATAGTAATCAATCTTACTTTTCAAAAAAGTAGAAAGATGGGAACCACTTTGAACAAGGACAGGAAAATAAGTCACCTTAGGTATGAGTGCTAGAAGAAAGGGAAAAGACAGAGCAGGAGTGAAGGAAGAATCAGAATCAGAACTATGAACAGAACCAGAGGTAGACAATGGTTCCATTTTTAAGGTAACCTACAAATACAGAAAAGCAAACTCAGGAATGAGATATGCTTATAAAGTTGTTTTGGGGGCAGGAGGTGTGGAGGAGCTGGTGCAACTTCCCTGGCCTTCCAACCCTCAACTAAGTAACTTTTGAAAGGGGCAGACACTTCTAATTTTATTGCCTTCTTTTGTGGTACGAGCTTTATTTAAAACCTGGCAGAATCTTAACTTTACAAATAATTGATTCTTTTTGCTTGTTCACAGGAAGTTTTGGAAATCACTATTTTCTTGAGAAGAATTAGTCAGGCCTTGGCTTGTTAGTTTAAAATTATCCTTTTTTAAAAAAAAAAAATATATATATATAAAGTAAGCCAGAAAGGTCTGAGCAAAACCTTTTTCATAGATTAGTGTGAAGAAGCTTGAGGATGGTGGTTTTCTATTTCCTATTTTTAGAAATTTTTTATTGGCAAGGTAACAGTGTGAGGTACTTCTTCAAAAGGTCAGCTTTGAGATTCCTGTTGCTGTCTATCATAACACCATTCTGTTCAGGAGAGCAATTGGATGCTTAATTACTTACTAAAAGTTCATGGTTTGTGTTAATTAATAGGTGTAATCACATTAAAGTATTTATTAAGCTGGAGAATATTACATTGCTGTTGAACAATAATTTATTCATCTATTCACTTAATATATCCTTATTGAGTATTTAATTTATGCAAACATCTGGGCAAGAGGCCCCAGGGTAAAATTGGACATTGACAAGGAGCCCACTTCCTCAGTGGGTGCTGTTCAGCAGTAATGAGTTATTCCTATCGTGGAGAAGGCCATGTCATGAGCATACGTCCTGTTTTGACTGCCCACTATTTGAACCCCTTCTCTGTCGTGAAGAGCTCTATCCTGTGTAAGTCTGATGAGAGCTAGGGCTTGGCCCATGAAGAACTACAAAGGCCAGATCCTGGGGTCTCCATGAGTTCAGGGGACAGTGGCCTGTGATGGAGTATGGCCAATGTAGGGTTCTGAGTCTTGAGCCAGAGAACTAAAGTAGCTGATCATTTTAAACCTCACTCCTTTGGTGGTGATACTGGTGATGATGTGGGTGTTGGTGGGAGGCCAAGTTAAGTGTCAATGCATAAAAATGTTTGGGGAGGCAGGTGATCCACACAGATTTTGTGAGTGTGGGGTTGTCTAGCTAGTGTCACAGTGCAGTTCCTGTCCTCCAGAAACTCATTCCCATGGTTTTCTGCATGAGACTGCATGAAGCAGCATCAGCGGGGCAATGTTCAAACCTAGGCATGGAAGCAGCCAGCCCTACCTGACAATATCAGCAAAGACTTCTTATGACATTTGAACTGAGCTTTGAAGAAATTATAAGAGTTTGCTAGACTCCTACCTTCAGTAACAATAACGAATCTCACTATGGAAGTAGTAAAATCATGGGTCTCACTGGTTATTAG